>NW_008668779.1:335-47969 GCF_000695815.1 Acanthisitta chloris
ACTTAGTGCTGGTCTGGAACAAAACCCAGTTCCACACACATGTTGTGCAAGAAAAGACTAGGTACTAAGTAGTTTTCATCAGACTGACTACCTCCAAGTCTACATGGCCTAGTTTTTATGCAGTTATTGAAGGCCTCCATTTACTCTCCCTTCCACAATCTATTTCTTTTATTCCTTATACTTTTGTCATCCTCTTGTTTCACTATTCTCTTCTTTTGACATCACCTCTCACACAGAGGTGCCTACAGTTTCCTGATAACTCTTTGCCTTACTATACTTTGGAGTTAGCAATTACTTCCTCCTGAGACTCTGTGTGTGTGAGAGAGAGCACGTTTGGCTTTAAGACGAACTAGCAGGATGTAGGTTGAGAAGCCAAATGTATGACAGATTTGGATAGACTGGAAAGCTACTGGATGCTTTCCTTACAAATTTGATTGAGTAGGTACTACTCGTTTAGAGGTACATTGCCTTTCTAACCTGCCACTCCCTTAAAATGTCACATTTTAAAGTATTTGATGAAAAGCAAGCTACAAAGTTGGAAACTGGAGGATTCATGTCATGGTTAAGTTGCCTTAAAGTTGGGTATTTAGTCTCTGCCAGCTGTCTTAGCCACCTGTTTTCCCATGAAGATCCTATCCTTAGATTGGTTCTCAGAGAAATGAAATGTGCTGCCCCTACAACCCAGCTTTGATGTGCACAAAGTAAAAGTGAAACATACCTGCTAGGATTATTTCCCATGCTCTGAGACATAAATTAGTGTTTTCCTTCCTAGCTTACTGACTCAAATCCAGTTTGATATCTCTTTCTGTGCATCACTTTTTTTTACACTATTTACTAGCAGGTAATGGGATTATTTAGGTAAAACAAGCTAATGTGTTTTATGCAAGTTTCCTGCCAGTATGGCCATGTACATATGACAGGTACTAGGCAGATGATTTTCTTTGGTTGAGATGAAAGGAAAAACTGTACAAATAGTTTCTCTTACCAAGCAAAAATACTGTACTACAGTATTTTAGAAATGTGTAGGAAATGTACTCTCAGAATGTTGCAGGTTTGTCAGTTTTTGCCAGAGATAACTAGCTTTGCTTTTGCTGAAACACCACAGGACACAGAGAGGTGAAAATCCAGAGTAATTTCCATTTGTTCCTGCTTGTTTTCATAGAACAAATCTTAGCTGGAAGGTCAAGTCTGGGAGGGAACAAGTAGACACCCAGGAATTTAAAAAGAGAGATCCAGTGAGATATTGTTGTCTTTGTTTGCTAGTAACTTTGTTTCATCCATTGCTTTATAAAAGTTGGGAAAATGGAAGAAAGAAATGAGATAGGGAGTGTTATGTGGGATATGCTATAAGATTTCTGAGAGGAAAGAGATACAAACATAATGATGATGTGGTTTACATAAGCACTTGCTGCTTAAGAAAATGTGACTCTGAACATTCTGTGATTGGTGAAATGAGGAGGGAGGGTTAGAAGATTAATTATGCAAGGGTTTTTATGTTCCTTTTTTAATATTGAAAAAGTAATTTCAGGAAAATTATTTATTCCATTAAAGAAGTAGGGGAAAAGAAATGTGATGCCAAAGCAACATGCTTGTGAAGTATCTACTGTAGCTGAATTGCTGTAAAGGGAAGCTCAGGCAGTGTGGCAGCAAGACCTGAAGACACTGTGACAGCACTAGCAGCAGTGTTACAGGAGAGAAGAAGGTATGACTGTTCAGAGACGTTTTGTCTAATTCTGACATCATTCACATCAGTGTATGACAGAAACTGCTCCACAGGAGTCAGAGAAATTTCACAGTCTAAAACTGGTGTGGGATTTAGAACTTTCGACTCCTGGTGTAAAAGAAATGTCTTGACTCAAATCCAAACCCCTGGAAATGAATTTAAATAGTAATGATGGCTCACACTCGGAAATAGTACCGTGAATGCCTCAGGGTGTGGCTTTTTCTGATTATTGTGATGATGACTTAAAACCTGCAGAAAACCATTATGCATGGCATTGGTAATTAATTAGATTATGCTTTAGGAGTTGTACAAGTTCTCCTGATATTAATTTATAACATGTGGTAAGGCTGCAGCTGGGACAGGGAGGCTATGTGTAGAGCTGGAGCTGCTGTTTTCTGACATTCTTGGGGCTGCATGGATAGCTGCTAGGGCACTTGGATATGAATGGCAGTGAAAGAGGGAATTATCCCAGACAAATCTGGAGGTTATAGGACAACAGTCCATCTGGGAATTGGAGACATTCATGTTTTCTAACGCCATCATTATTACAGTGCTGTCCTAGGTAATTTTTGTTGGAGGAAGTAATAGCTATTCTTATTCATGGGCTGCCTGCCACTTCTTATTATAGAGGGTTCTTGTAACCTTTATCTGAGTGTTTTCAGCACCTCATCTGCTTGCAAAAGGCTTCAAATTCAGTGAAGTGGAAGACTTCAGGGTAATAAATGTTCATAACTAGAGTTATCTGGGAATGTTCTGTAAAAGATTTAGAGGTATTCTCTTTGAAAATTGCTGAATTCCTTAAACTGAACCTTTCCTGGTCCCAGACTTTAGACATATGCGGAATGGAAGATCTGGTCAAAATGAGAGAAAAGGGCATACATAAAATGGCCAACATCAACATGGAAAATGAGACAGAAATTCTACTACCTGAGAACAGCCAGACACCTGGCACTTAAAATGCTTAGAATCCATCATATGGGATGCTCAGATTTTAACTGCTGCTCTAGATTAAAAGCCTAAACCTGTACTTTTAATGTGCTAGATGAATGCTGTAATGTCAGAGCTCTGGGGTTTGTAGTTATACTTTCTGTTCTTCATTAGAAATGGGAATTCTGCCTTTGACATTCATAAATTTGATAGCAGTGTGGAAACTCCAAGGCAGCTGCAGGTCACTTCACAGGTGCAGAGACATTGGTAGGTATGAAGGAGGAAGTCAGGCCTCAATGAGACCTGCAGAAAAAATTGGCCTCAACAATAAATATACTGAATTACATAGACTTGAACCATATCATATCAGCTGAACTAATTTCATACCAGTGTGATTCTAAATCTGGAGTTACTGCAGAACTTGATGAGCCACAATTTGTAATGCATGCAGCATACTCATCCCAGACTGGGTGGTCTATTTTCAGCATAGATAGCATAGTTCTTTCTGTGATAAGATGTTTCCAAAACATCTTCATCTGAAAGATGAAACTATTCTGTGGCTCAGTCACCAGTAGGAGAAAAGTCTGTCAGTGCATAAAAGGTGTTACTTCTAAACTCCAGATTACATGGCTTTTAAGGTGACTGAGTCTATTCCTTATTGATTACAAAGTGTCCTCCTCTACAAGTACTTGGATAGTTATACTTTAGGAGTGTATTTCTGATAATAAATGATATGAACATTTCTCTAGTTGCTCTTTTGCAGGAGGTAAAATCATTAATCACCTGCAGTACTCTCACACTGCAGCATGCCTGGGGAGAGTAAACATCCATTAGAAAACAGCAGTAACAGACAATTCTCTTCTGAGCTGTATGGTTCCATGTAACGAAAATGCTAGTCAATAGAGGCTATTTTACCCTGTTGAATTTGTTTTCTACTTGAGAAATGAATTTAATGGTAACAGAAACTGTTCAGATGTTACCTCTATAAACTCTCATGCTCTGTTATTTTACTGAAGTCATACAGAAAGCATTTTGCTTCTTCCAGTCTGCTGGACTAACTTTATAAGTAAATTTTTGGTGCAGCTGCCACATCTTGTCTGTCCTCAGAAGAAGACAAAGGAATGTCAGTTAGAGGAGAGAGGACTCTTGTCTATAGGGCAGAGAATGCAGTATTTCAAATTACTCAACAAGCAGAAAGGAACCTGAAAGGAAACTATCTGTGATTTTTATTTACTTTATCTTGGGAGACATAGGTTCAAGTCAGTACTCCAGAATGATGCTGACGCTTCCAAGTAATTTTCCCGTATAGTGTTTCAATTCTTCCTCTATAAAATGGAAGAAATGGCATTTCCTTATTTTATGAAGACTAAAGAGTAACTATAACAGTGAAACACCACAGCAATTTGAGGCTAAAGAGTGCATATTTCTTTCATTATGAAAACTATTTTCTCCAAATTTATTCCACTTAATCCCAGTATTTTTTTATTGCCTTTTATTATTTTCAATACAGTTTACACAAACTTACATGTAGGGCCTCCTTATATCCTTTCCCAATCAGGTCCTGCATCTTCTGAACAGTACTCAGTGAAACAGAGGTCCATAAGCAAAGAAAAAAAAATATGAGGAAAAACCTTGGCAAGATGTGACTAGAAACATTTGCAAAACATTTTATATTTACAGTATAATGCTGATAGTTACAAGGTAAGTGAAACAAACAAATGATCACACAATTAACAAATTGCTGATTATCAATACAATGTATGCATGTTACCAGTATATGTGCCTGTACTGAGCTCAATGCATACAGGAAGAAAAATTCTCAAGACAAATGTTAACCCATTTTGCTGCACGCTATGGCATCTGGAGGCATGGCCAATCATGTTGATAACACCTTAAATTGCAGTGAGTTCCTTGAGTGAGTTTCTTTTCCCTGTCTGTATCCTCCAACTACTGCAGAAGCCACAAAGCTACAAGGGAAAGTCTTCACATATAAACACTCTTTGACCTGACTTCTATGTGATTGTCTCATTATCCTTTCAGTAAAGCTCTCTCTTGCTATTGCCTTTTAAGTGGTCACATTTTAATATATGAAATAATTTCCTCTCCTTCTTTGTTTCTTTTAAAGGGCAATGTTTTCTCTGTTTTCAGAAAACAATGATAATGCTGCTTGGATGACAGATCAAGTTGCCTTTAAAGGCCAGAGTTTTGATGAAAGCTGGTGAGTTCTTTTTACAGTAGGAGTAAATGAAGCTAAAAGAATTTTTAAAAAAAGTAATCGAGACAGAATATTAAAATATAGAAATGAAATTATAAACCTTTCATGTTGTAATCATTATTTAATAATATCTAATTCCATAAGTAATCTTAGTTTAAAAAAACAGATCTGGATGTCAGTTAGGTGCTGGTGAAACTTAAGTGCTCGCAGTTCTAGAATTTGCCACTTAAACTTGGAGGTACTGGAAATTCCCAACACCTGTGTTTAATGTATATCTATAGCTGCAGTTTGAGACATGCCCTGCACCAGCACTGTGACTGCAGCTCCAAAGTAGATGTGTCTGCACAACACTGGGTGCTCTCCGGTACAGGGAGAGTACTAAAGACCTACATTCTTTACAACACACAGAAAAAGATTCGTGTGCCTTAAGCAGGTGTCCCCAGTATTTTCCAGGGATATACATGAGTTAACTGATGAAATACACTAAGGACAGGGGACAATTAAAATCCTTTTGAGAATGAAGCAAGATTGAGTGTCTCTGGTACATAAGCACTGGGAAATGAAAGCAGAAGCCTGACTGCAGATTTTTTGTAGGTCAGGGAATGGTCTCAGGAACCTGCAAAGTACTTATCTTTTCTTGATGTGTTGGTTTGGACTGGAGTTGACTTTCTTCACAGTGGCTAGTATGGGGCTATGTTTAGCATTTGTGCTGAACACAGAGTTGATAATGCAGAGATGTTTTTGTTATTGCTGAGCAGAGCTTACACAGAGTCAAGGCCTTTGCTGCTTTCTGTACTGCCACGCTGGCAAGGAAGTTGGGGATGCATGGGAGACTGGGAGGAGACACAGCTGGGACAGGGTGACCCAAACTGACCAAAGGGATATTCCATGCCATATGACATCATGCTCTGTATATAAAGTGGGAGGAAGATGGAGGAAGGGGAGGCATCTGGAGTGATGGTGTTTGTCTTCCCAAGGAACCATTACATGTGATGGGGCCCTGCTCTGCTGGAGATGGCTGAACACATCCTGGCCGTGGGAAGCAGTGAATTTATTCCTTGTTTTGCTTTGCTTGCGTGTGCAGTTTTTGCTTTCTCTATTCAACTGTCTTTATCTCAACCCATGAGTTTTTGTAGCTTTTACCCTTCTGATTCTCTCCCCCTTTCTGCTGGTGGGGGAGCGAGCAAGTGGTTGCGTAGTGTTTGGTGGCTAGCTGGGGTTAAATCATGACACCTGAATATTTTATAGTATGAATTTGCTCATGAAACCTTCTGTGTCTATAATTGTGTACCAATGAATTCTGAAGTCTTAAAACTGTAAGTTAAAAGTTTGTTTAGAGAAATTTATATTTGCAAATTGTTCATAATTTTGTAGATTCACTGTCATAGACCAAGTGAACTATGTATTTGTAATTGCAAGCAGATTTTTAGAAATCATATTAATGATACATTTGTTAGGAAATTGTAAATGTCCAGGACTAAATGACAATTTTCAGAGCTCTTTACTTCGAAAAATTAGTTAAAAAAGTACTTTACAGTGGTCTATGGTTTGCTTTTTCTTTCATCTGATAGCTTCTAGCATGCTTGTTCAGAAAATAGAACACATTAAGCGTGCAGTATCAAGATTGCATCACAGGCAGAACTAATAACTTCTAAAAACTTTCATTTTACTATAGATATATTTCTGATCAAACTTATTATATTCTTCTACTAAAATTATGTGTTCAGGTTCTCTAATTCTGCTATTTTCTTTTGGCCTTCCTTTTTCAGCCAGAAACAAAATGAGATTCAGATTAAAGTGGAAACTAATCTTTTACTTCTACCTCCAAATTCACTTAGTTATGGTGCAGAATATTAGCAAATTTCTTTACATGCCAGCATTTATCAAGCCAGATTGTATTGGTTAGAACCTTTATTTTTGGCATCTTTTATTTCTTTTTAAGTCTGTTCTGTCTCTAGATGAAAAACCTCCAGTATTCTAATTGGTTTAGGAACTAAAATGTGGACTACAGGCAAATTTCAGCAGCTATAAATCTTTCTTAGCTCCACAAAAGCGATAGGTTAGGTTATTTCATTGAGGTACTAGGCAAAGAATGTTTTGGAGGAGGAAAAGAAAGATGAATTGTTGCCAACATGTAATTTTGTAGGTATAAGTTATTTGTCTAGGAAGACTGTCCATCTTAACCCATTAGTTTAAAAGAAGGTTACTCTGTTAAAGAATCAATAAAGTTTGCTAACAGTGTAAAGACTTATAAGAGATATGCAGTCAAGATCAACAGTGTCACTTTTTAACCCCTGCCTGAACCAAGCATCTTTAAGAAGGTGCTGGCAGCTTCTAGCTCTGGCTGGTTTCAGCAGCAGCCCTTGTTTCTCATAGGGTATAGGGAGACCTGAAGAGCCCCGATGGGATTGCCATGGGACCAAGGACCAAATGTGTGTGAAATAGGCACATTTTCTAAGACAAAAACCATCCTCTTTCTGTCCTAATGGCTCCTGCCAGGATGAGGCTGACACCATTTGCTACTGAAGAACACTGCTCTCTGCAGGAGAGCAATTTTTCAGAGCCCTGAGCATGCCAACAAGATCTGATTGCCTGGAGCAGCCTCACCTGGGATCACCATGCACACCACCTCTGGTTTTCTCTCTCTTTAGGACCTGTGGCCATGGTTCCTACTCCTTTCCTGAGCTGTATAGTAGCTAGCCCTGTCTCCTGCTGTCCAACTTGCCAGATGGTATTCCAGAATTTATCTAGGACTAGGTTTGTTGTCTGGTCTTGTCTGACTATCACTGAATGGCCACCAGAGCATGTTACTATCCACAGCCTAGCTGCACTTGGATACTGTGGCACTGCACTCTAGCTCCTGACATGCTGTGGTCAACCTCAGCTCATGGTCTGTCTATCCTCGTGGAGCAACTGTTTCTGCTGCTTGCTGATATGTCCATCATCTGTTTCCAACTTGCATTTGCAGTGGGAAGAAGATAATGTCTCACAACACTTGTTGAGTATAAAGCATTATCTTCTTTGCACTTCAAAGTGTATGCCAGGTGCAAGCGGGTCTGTCGTGGTTGAGACTATTTGCTGATTTCCCACCTAAGGAATGAATTTTGCATCTGCTAGAAAATGCTTTGCTACTAAACTTTAGGTTATCGAGGTGTTAGATTAACTTTAGACAGTACAGGCTGCTATGTTGACCCTCTGTTCCTGTTTGTAGTAAAACTACGTAGATAGTTTTCATTCACAGAGTGCGAAGAGTGGCTCTTTTAGGAAATCCAGCAGAGGGTAGTGTTGAGGAATCCATTGAGAGCAGGTATCTTGGTGTGCAGCTGTAGTGTGAGCTGGCCTCAGCAAAGTACAGGCTGCTCTTGGAAATGGCCTATTGTTTGAGTCAATAGCTTTTAACTTTTCAGTCTCACAACTGTAGGATGTCGAGGAGAGTGGGAAGTACGGACTGGAACAAGCATAAGAAAATACCATCAAACAGTCTTGAAAAGGAACCATACTCTTGTAGGTACAAGTGAAAAGCTTATCAAATTATAAGTCCAGGGTTCTCACAAAACTCTCAGGGAACTTAGGGTTGTGTTCTGGCACATAGATGTTAAAAGAGCCATGTCACTTTCAGAAACTGGATTGACAATCATTGACCTTTGTTGTTAATCTGGCATTTAGAAAACTCAAAGGCTTTCAGTACACGCTTAAATATTAAAATGCCTTAATTTACATGTTTTGATTCCATGTCTTGATTGTGAAGCAGTTCCGTTTAATGAACTTTGACGACTAGAGGAAAATTCAAATGCATTCAAATCTGGCCTCAACTGTAAGTAAACCCATGGTTGTTTCTTTTCTTCTTAGAAAATGCTAAGAACAGTAAAGGAAATTATTATTGATAACATATGTTTGCAAGACTACATGATAGGAATTGGTTGCCTTGTTGGGTCCTGGTTGAGAAAATGCTGCTATTCATAAACTTGCTGACTATTAGTAGAAACTAGAATTGTCAGTGACTGATCTTCAGATTGTTTTCATTATGGGGCTTCCACCTAAAAAGAACACTGTGTTTAGTTTAATTTTTTTTTTTTTTTTGCCAAGGAGGGCAAGTAGCTCTTGAATAATGGCCAAAACAGCTTGTGAAGCTGAGAGAAGTGGTTTAAGCTCAGGGCACACCAAAGGCTGATATTAAGTAAACTTCCTTTTGCAATTCTTCTAGTCTGCTTAAATGTCTCACTTAATCTTTCTTCTCCAGCATTAAATGTCTCCATCAGGACTGCTCCCATACCATAGGGAGATGCGCCACTGAAGATGACTTAGCTCTAGAAGAAAAGACATTGATTATCTGGGTAAATATTTAGGATATTTCAAAAGAGAGATAATCTCTGCTGTGTGCTAGATTCTGAAATTGCTGAAATTACTGTATTAGCACGGCAGTAAATGGACCTTTTTCATTTATCCCTGTTGATGTTCAGTCCCATGGTGTGTATTACTAAGAATTACATTGGCAGTATTTTCAGAGCTTTTTTTTTCCCCCCAAAGTCTGCTATGACTAGGTATATTTCTGTTTTGTTATATAGAGTAACAGCTGGTCTGTCTAAAGAGTTTTGTGATTTTACTTTGTATTTATTGTAACTGGAAACATAAATTAGAGAAGTGAGTCTTTTATATAGTCTTTTTTACTAAGTGTTTGTGATACTGAAAGACAAGCTCTACAGCTCCACTTGTAAGATGTAATTGTTTGTTATCAACAGCCTGAATTGCTGCCTTTGTAATCGGAATCAGTATCCAAACAATGCTCTTAATATTTTGTGGAAAGTTAATTGAAAGCTGCCTCAGTACTAAAGTTTGCTAGTGTTCTGTTTAGTGATGATAAAATTACTCTAGTTTTTACGATGACAGGTTTAATTACATAGTTTTTGTGATTATGAGGTTACCTTCTGTAAATGTTCAAAATCCACTGGATTCCAGACTTTTAAACTTGATTTATCAATGGTTTTTTTCATCTCCTGATACTACAGTTTTATTAGGAATTGCAAGGGACAAAACAAACATTTCAGGATAGGGACATCTGCCATCAAAATATTATTCCACTGCAGTTGCAGAATAGCATGTTACTTGTGACAGGAGATAATTTTGACAGGTGTGTTCAGACCATCAAAGGAGAATGTAGAAGGAAATTTTACATGAAACTATCTTCTAAGGTAAGTCCTTCAACTGTAAACAAAAAAAATGTGTTCTGAAAAATATTAATATGTATAGAAAGTCAGCACTGTATCCAGAGCTGGGTGCAGTCCTTCAGGTGGAGTCTCATGAGAGCAGAATAGAGGGGGAGAACCCCCTCCCTCAACCTGCAGGTCACACTGGTTGACTTTCTGGGCTGAAAGTGCACATTGATAGGTCATGCTGAGTTTCTCATCAGCCAACACCCTCAAGTTCTTCCTCTCTTCACTCAAGACTGCTCTCCATCCATCCTCTGCCCAGTATGCATTTGTGCCTTGGATTTCCCTTCCACAGGTGCAGAACCTTGCCCTTGGCCTTGTAGAACTTCTAGGTTTGCAGAGGCCCAGCTCAAGCCCGTCCAGGTGCCTCTGAATGGCATCCCTTCCCTCCGGTGTGTCAAGCACATCACACAGTTTGGTGTCATTGGCAAACTTGCTGAGGGTGCCCTCTATCCCACAAAGAAGTTATGACATACCTGTCCCAGTACTGACCTCTGAGGAACATCACTTGCCGCTGGTCTTTACATGGACGTCAAGTTGTTGACCACAGCTCTTTCAGTGCGACCATCCAGCCAATTCTTTATCCATGGAGTGGTCCATCTGTCAAATCCACGTGTCTCCAGTTTAGCAACAAGAATGTCGTGTGGAACAGTATCAAATGCTTTGTACAAGTCCAGATGTCAGTTGCTCTTTCCTTATGAACCAATGCTGTAAACCCATCATAGGTTTCCAGATTTGTCAGGCATAATTTGCCTGCAGTGGAGACATGCTTCCTGGCACCAAACACCTCCTATTTTCTGTGTGCTTTTGTATAGTTTCCAGGAGGATCTGCTCTGTAATCTCGCCAGGCACAGAGATGAGACTGACCAACTTGTAGTTCCCCAGATTTGCCTTTTTATTGCCTTTTTAAAATGGGGTGTATGTTTCCCCTTTCCCAGTCAGTGGACTTCATTGTACTGCCATGACTCCTCAAATATGATAGATAGTGGCTTAGCTAGTTCCTCTGCCAGTTTCCTCAGGACCCACAGATGCATTTCATCAGGTCCCAGGGACTTGTACACCTTCTGTTTCCTTAGCTGGTCTTAAAATTCAGCTTCTTCTACAGCAAGTGGTTCTTCATTCTCCCACTCCCTGCCTTTGCCTTCTGTGGCTTGTATGGTGTGACTGGAGTACTTGTTGGTGAAGAGTGAGGCAAAAAAGTCATTGAATATGCCAGCCTTCTCCATAACCCAGGTAACCAGGTCTCTCATATGCTTCTGGGGAGGGTCCACATTTTCCTTAGTCTTTTTTATCACTAACATAACTATAGATGTTTTCTATGTTGTTCTTGACATCTCTGGCCAGATTTAGTTCTATCAGGGCTTTAGCTTTCCTTATGTGATGCCTGGCTGCTTAAATCATTTTTCTTTTTGTTCCTCTCAGGCTACCTGCCCTTGCTTCCTCCCTCTTCAGGCTTCCTTTTTGTGTTTGAGTTTGTCCAGGAGCTCCCTGTTCATCCAAGGAGGTCTTCTGGCATTTTTGCCTGGCTTTTTTTTTGTTGGGATGTATCACTCCTGAGCTTGGAGGGAGAAGATACTTGACAATCAAACAAGCTTTCTTGGGCCCCTCTTCCTTCCAGGGCTTTATCCCACTGTGCTCTACTATTCAGATGCCAGATTTTCTGATTATTATTTTTTATTAATTTATTGTTACACTGTAGGAAAATTTCTCAAAAATATTAGTTTTATTGACTCCCTCTTAGCAGCACAATGCTGTATGTTCTAAAGACAGAACAAAATCCTTTCTTTCTTCTTTCAGGTTCACTTTTGTACTGAAGGTGCTAGGAAAGTCACCATTCCCATCTGTCTGATTTCTTATAACTGTGCAGTTACTAAATTGCTTCACAATTGCTTAAGTATTAATGATTAGTAAGGGGTTTTATTCAGTAGGTTTCATAGTATTTCATTGAATTTTGTGATGGTTAGCTGAAATCCAGCTGTGTGAAATTTTCCTAGTCCATATGTTTTCTCAAAGTAAACTTATCTGTAGAAGATTAGAGTTTAATACAAATAATTGTGTTAGTATCTGGCTGAGTTAATTTCCCAAAAGATTTATCAAGAACAGTAGATCACACCAAAATTAATTACAAAGTCTTCTATAACTTATTTAGCAAAGCCTCTGCTTATTTGCTAATAACAATTGGGGTGCATTCAATGATAGGACAACCTCAAGTCATTGAAAAAAAGTAATTAAAAAATTGTTTACATTTTGTATAACAGCAGTTCAGATCAAAATTGCCTTCCCAAGCGATAATTCGTTGTCAAGCTTCTTTCTTTCACTTGCTAGCTAAGGCATGCAATGAATGATTCAAGCTAATTCCAACTGCTTTTGAAATTCACCAGCAGCTGTAACCAGGGTAACCTGTAATTCTAATTTTACTTCACTTGAAAGTCTTATGCTGTTTTTATCAGATGTTATGGTGAACTCTTCATTTATACATCAGACATTCATTTAATCAATGAATCCTCTGTCCAAGGAACTGTCAGGTTTTTGCAAGACATAGTGGTGCTGTCTGTAGATTGTAACTGTTGGGGCTTTTCAAACGTGCATGTTGTTTCTAGTTCATTTTTCATTACATGCAAGCAATGTACTTCAATATATTAGTTTGGTGGTAACTGACTGAAAAAATATGTTTTCCTCTTGGCTCAGCAGGGGAAGTGAAAGACAGAAGTTATAATATTTAGACTGGAAACCAAGGCACAATAATTAATATGGTTAGAAATGCAGATGTTTTCTATGCTCTTTCTTTCTGGTAGTGTGTTGAGCCATGTAGGTAATTCTGAGTGTCAGTTCAGTTAAGGGAAGGATGTTGCACATCAGGAGCATACATGTTTTTACATGGGTGAGCACGAAGTGCTGGGCTCTGTGGAGTTCATTAGGAGCAAATGTGCCTCATGGCCATGTAAGCAATTATGTAGTGGGGAAGCAGAAGTGCTAGTGTGCATAGGTAGGGTTTGTGTCAGAAGTATGCTATCTCTAGTTGAATGATTGTATGTTGATTATATCAGACAGAAATGATTTGTTTATCTCCAGCAGGAAAGGTTGAATAGACATGGAGAAACTACCAAAAAGTGCTCTATACGAATTGGTCATTTGGAGAAGCAACTGTATTCTTTTCATCCCTTAGTGGGGAGACCTGCTCATGAGCATCCTGATAGTTAGATGGATGTCAGTATGATTTAAGATGGAAATATTATATATTTTTTTTCACAGTATGGTTGATTACCTTGACTTTTCAATATTTATTTTTAGCTAAATGAAAAAAGCAGTTGTGATTATCCAAAGTTGTTACACTGCTTGTGCGTGATGGATATGCTATATAGAACACAGTTAATTTTCTTTCTAACCACATATTGCACTTCCTGCAGTGTTGGTAATTTTGAATGATAAAGTTAAACTTGCTTTGGGACTTAATCTTCTTTATTAAAATTGTCAGCCATATGAAAGGGAACCATCAGCATCAATGGAACCTGTACTGCTCCCAACTGCTTGTTATTTATGTCCTTCTCTGGTTTGTCATGCATATTGCTGAGCAGACTCTGCATAAAGTCATACATGTGAAATTCCCTAAATATCAAGAGAGACTCCTCCTGCCAGGGCTGTTCATTGAATTTTGTGTAGTAGTCAGCTAAGCAAAACAGGAAGAGGGGAACAGTTACGCAGAATATATACTGCAATATTAGCTTTCTTTCCATATTCCTAATCAAATGTTCTGTTTCTTTTAATTTATGCTAAATTGCTATTTTTTATTTACTTTTTTTTTTCCCCATGGAATTACTCAAGTAATTTCTCTTTAGATGTAGCCTGAAGTATGGGTAAGACTTGCTAGGCTAGTTTTAATTCAATGCATTTGAAAGTTTTTATTGTTCATAGTGCTGTAAAAGTGAAGAATGCAGCCCTCTGTGGACTAATGTGTGAGGCTGGCATAACTGAGTTTTTTGTGTTCATAACTTCAAGGTCTAGAACTTTTAGTCATGACTTTTCAAGGAGGGCTGGGATGCTGATTCAAAGTCAGCCTTATTATTCTGGAGCATAATGAAAACTGTGGAGACCAACACTCGTCCAAAAGTCACCCCTCTGCAGGGGCAATTCAATATATGCACATGGCCAAATAATGGCCTCACTTCTTAGGTGGTGATTGCTTAATCTCTTTCTTAGGTGATGAACTTTCATGCTGTTCACAAATATCTGAACCCCTTCCTGCAGTAGAATCCATTTACCAATGTGCAAATATTCTGTATTTATTCTAGACCACACACAGATCTGAGTGACATCAGAGTAAGACTTCAGTAACCCCAATTAATTTCAGAAGGCTTATTCCAGATTTATCCTGCTCAGAGATAAAAATGTGTGTATTTATCTTTGAATTGCATGGCACAGGCTATAATGCTGAGGCACTTTGAGCTCCATTCTCAGTTAACATAAATTAGTTTGGAGTATTAAGTTAAAAAATGTTGTTGCACATCAGATTGGCAAACTCAGATCATCCATTATCACTTTAGTTAATCAAAGTATGAATGTTAATCTATTTTGTTCTATCACAACTTCTGAAAATAAACTTCTAACAGGTGTGGGTTGGTGCTGGGTGGTTGGTTTTTTTAACTTTTGTTGAGGCTTTTTCCTGTTTTAATTGGTTAGGGAGCACTGAAGGTACAGGCATTTGTAAGAAAGGAAAATTAAATTCTGAGTGGTTGGGCAGTTTTCTGGTGTATAGTTTTTGGTTTATAGGGGCTGCGTTCTTTCAACAGTGCATTTTTACATTGCTTTAAAAAATGGCATCTTTTCAAATAATAATTTTATTTGTCTTCATCTATAAATTTTTGGCAAAAAAGGTCAGTGGGGAAGGTTGGTTCATCCCTCTGCACTCAAATTTGAGGCAGATTCTTCACATATGTTCCATGGTGCTTACCATTACAGCCCTTGGTGATGCAAAGACAATGTTGTCCAGCTATAGTGGAAGGATGTGCTTATGTATGAAGCACTGCTCTGATACACAGTGGTGTATCTTCTGAACTAAAAACAGATTTTATGGAGAAAATCATCAGAGTTTAGATGAAGGAAACATTAATTTCCTTTTTCTTGTACCTCTGTATTCACATGGCAATTAAAAGGAACCTCTCATTTACTGTGTTGGGAGGTTTTTATATGAATGTCAATGAAATTGTGATTTCACTCTTTTTATTATTAATTTTACCTAGACTTTTATATTTTCACCTGTGTTTTGTTTTGAATTACATCATGTTTCATTACTTGCATTTAGGTTGTAGAATAGGCATCAATTCTGGTTTAGGCTTCGCGAAGTAATGCACAAAATTATGGAGCTATAAGGACTGTGTATTGTCTCATTTTAATAATAATATTGCCTTTGGTTCAGATAATTTTATTATTTCAATAAATAAGCATTATACGGCATTGGTGCCTTTTTGTCTGTGGATGCTATTTTATGACCATTGAATAATCAACAGTTTTCTAAAAGGAAAAGAAAACTGCAATGCAGTACAGTAGTCCTCTTCACCTCTGTGTTTCATCCAATTAATTTGCTTATTTAATGGTTAGAAATCCAATTGGCCATCAGATATTTCTTCTGAAGCCTTCCTTGGTGTTCAGGGAGATTTCACAAAGAGTAGCATGTGACCTTTTAATAAAAGAGTGTGGCTTTATGCTGCAGTCAGTGTGCTTGGCTGGAAAACAACCAGCCATGCAAGGAAGAAAATAGAGATTAATTTTTTTAATGTCCTTTAACTTGAATCCAGTAATCAGAAGAATGATGTGGTTCTAAATACCTAATTTGAAGGTAAACTGTAACTGTGTTATTGAAAGCTTTTAGAGTTTGCTATTTAAATCCATAGGGCTCAGTCTGCTCTCCAAATGATGTTGTCATTGCTCTAATATGCCTGAGTATTTCAAGTGCTGGAACAAATTTTGAGTTGAAGGGGGAAAATATGAAACCCAAAACAACACCACCTTGTTGCATTTATTATAGTCTAACCATGTCCATTCTTCCAGATATCTTTATTTTTCAGTTCTGAAGGATATAGGGTTTAAAAACTGGGACAAGTTCAACAAATAGGTTCTGCTCTTCTGGAGCAGAAGAAGAAAACTCAGTTTTAAGACAAACTCATTCACATTTAGTAAAGGAAACGTTTTATGAAATAAAGCTTTTAACATCTGTTCTACCAAAAAGCATATCCGCATATATCAGAACTTCAATTAGCTCTTTCAGTTATGTTAATGATTTGTATAGGTTCAGAAAACTTCATGAGAGTATTGAGAGTTTGCAGTAAAGCAATCCTTTTAAAAGATTTTCATTCCGGAAATCTTTTTGGGGGTTTTTTAGTAGCTCGTTAGAATTTTTGAAGTGCAACACATGTAGGCCCTAAAATGTAGAGAATGTAAGTCTCGAGGAAGGTCAGAGGAAGTCTGCTTTTCTTACCATGTGTGTAGGTGTTTTGCAAATCATCGCTTTGAAGTGTGGGTGTTGTTCAGCAAGCTTGAGATCTTGTGGGTTCTGACTGGTACTGCAGGTAGAGCGGAAGAGGGAAGAGATGATGGCTATTTAGTATTGAAACTAATTGGTCTGATTTTAATAATTACTTGAATGATTTTAATAATTAAGCATGGATCTTATCTTTTGGCCTCAATGACCTAGTTCAGTATTTTCAGAAGTTTAATGAACTTGCTGCTAGGATTCTTGATTTTTCTTGTTTGTTATGAGGAAACTTGGAATTTTATTTCGTACAAATTGCTTTTAATGCCTTTTCTTTGCAGGGAGAGAGAATTACTGTAATTTTCACTGCCAGTCCTTCAATGCCTTACATGCTCCTTCATGTGCAATGGCAGTCAGCTCCAACTCTGTGCTAGCAAGAGCCCTTACCTAGATTAGAGTTTGGGGAGCTGACAACAAATGTTCTTAAGCTTCTGCTTAAAATGAAACGAGGCATTCCATGAGTGTCAGAATAATCCACTTCATGATGTAGTTGTAGGTTAGTTTTTGGTTGTTGCTTTTTTTTTTTAGGAGGGTGTGTGTGTGGGTGTGTGTTTGTTTGTTTGTTTGTTTATAAATGCTCAACACTCTAGTAGCACAGTGTAATAACCCTGAGGTTATTCTGCACTTTGCATGTTTGCCAATGTTTTCGGAGTGATTCTACGCTTGTGTTAGACTTGTGAGAAAGCCAGCAAAACATGGTGAATTGAAGTTGGCAAGCAAATCTTATCTTTGAGTGCTCTTGCAGTTGCAGTTTTATTGCATTTTTGTTGATTTGGTGAAGTATTACAAAAAGAACTGCTTTTGAGGTTTTTTGTTTCTTTCTACATTAGTAGATTTGTGAGCTTGACAGAAGTTTTTTTGAAATGGGAGTTTTTCAACATGGTTTTATTTGGAAGAACAGAAGGTGATGCTTGAGTTAAATATCTTCCAATTATCTTTTAAATTAATGAGAAAATGCTTTCAATTAGAATCAGTATTTGATTAATTAGTAGCTGACTTACTAGGAAGGAGACAAGGAAGTCAGGAGTGTTGTTAGGATGCATTCAATGCAAATCATGGGAGGAGAGTGTTACAGGAAAGAAACCACCGGTGTCTCAAAAGATTCAGGTTGTTCTGCTGTAGGACATCCTTCAACAGCATTTTCAAGTTGATTTGAATGAACTAATAAAGAAAACAGCTATAATTTTAAGTACTTTGAGGTTAATAAGAGCATCCATCCCTGAGCATGAGCATTATGTGCGATTGCTTATAATATCTTGCAAATGGCAGACTGTCTCACCAAAATAGACATCAAGGACATGTGCACATCCTCAGAGAATCAGTCTGTGTAACAAATAAATTTGGTCAATTTCATTATTTCAAGAGATATGTTGTCCCTACTGAACCCAAAGAGAGAATGAAAATATGTCATCTTTGAAAATGGCATAGAGTAAGAAGTAGCACTTAGTTTTAGAACTTCTGTGTCCTAGAGACACTCTTATAGATGAGTACAATACTGACTCTTTTGTTTTGATCGTGATGTGGAAGTTGTAGCTTTCAAAAGAAAGTACAGTACTCAGCACAGTGAAATCAATCTTTCATAAAACTTGTGTGAATTTGGCCCCACAATACTTTCATTCTTTTCAGACTCCTCTAGTCCAAATTAGAGTTTTGATACAAAGGCAGTATTGCTTGTGTTTTCACAGTAGTATTTTGGCAAAGCCTATACATGGACAGTCTGCCTGTCGTCTTCCCTCTCTCATGCATACATATTGCTTCCTGCATCTTGCTTCTTTATGAAAAGAAAAAAAGTTTTTTGATCTAGAATCATAGAATATCCTGAGTTGGAAGGGACCCATGGGGATCATTGAAGTCCAACTCCTGGCCCTGCACAGGATAGATCCAAAAATCACAGTACGTGCCTGAGAGTGTTGTCCGAATGTCCTTTGCACTCTGACAGGTTTGTTGCTGTGACCACTTCCCTGGGTAGCCTGTTCCAGTGCTCAACCATCCTAAGCCTCCCCTGACACAGTATCATGCCATTCCCTTGGGTCCTGTTACTAGTCACCAGAAAGGAGATCAGTGCCTGCCACTCTTCTTCCCCTCATGAGGAAGCTCCAGACCCTGATGAGGTCTGTTCTCAGTCTCCTCCAGGCTGAACAAGCCAAGGGCCCTCAGCTGCTCCTCATATGTCTTCCTCTCTAAACCCTTCACCAAAAGAAGGGCTTTGAAATGGCTTTTGATCACCCTTGTATTGTGGTACCCAAAGCTATCAGCAGCAGAACCATTCAAAAATCTTCCATGTAGTGTATCATTTGCTCATTTACATGTACTATAATATCGCTGTCTTAATATTATTAATAGTATGAATAACACAAAGCAGCTTTATAGTTTCTATTCCGTCTGAAATATCAATGCAAAATGGCCTCAACTCTAAGGGAAGCAAAGATTGACTGCTTGTTTCTGGTTATTTAAATTAAAAATTTCAAGTGGAAGTTGCAGAGATTGTTGATATATTATCCAGAATTCAGAGGAAATCAATACAAGCCTTAATGACCTCCCCCCACTGCTCTTTATCTTGCATTAGTCACATCTTGGGAGAGCACTGTGGCCATCAATCAAGGAAACAAATTACTTTATTTTCATATTGTGAACTTAATGGCAGCTCATGTGCAATCTTTCCAAGCTAGCTCTGAAATTCTGCATGGAAAATACAAGACGAAAAAAGTTTCTGAAAGGGTGATAAGCTTTAAAGTGTATACAAGCACTAATTCAGACATAAGACAAAGTCTAGAAAGCCATGTTTTACTTTTTCTAGTAATAGAATTACCTAAATATGTGACCATGTCTTTTCTCTGTTAGTTTGTACCTGAATAGTTGCATGTCATAGCACATATTATGTTGATGGTGCTGCAAGAGAAATAATGGTATTAATATCTATTAATGTCTGTTTAATCCAGCATAATGACAAATCCATTGGGCTCAGTTTATTATGCCCCATATTGCACTGAAGGATCTATGTAATTCATTTTGTCTTCAACTTCTTTCCCGCACAGACTTTTAATACGGTATCAAAAAGGAAGGCTTCCCTGTTTTATCCAGAGATACAGGTGAAATTCTTAGATTCCAAAGGTATTTTGAGCTAGCTACAATGATTAATGACTACACATTTGCAGTTCCTATAGGCTCCAGTGACCTTCATCCATGCATAAACCTCTTCTTGAGGTTTTCTTCTTTGTATGTGAAATGATTTGGGTAGAATTCTTTTGAACCTTTGGTATAAAATGCAACTATTTTACTTCTCCATTTATAAAACACGTTTAAAATACTTCTATTTTCCAAATGTATATTTAAATTAAACAGATAAAAAAAATATCACAAAAGCTGTGCCACTGCTATCATAACAGAGAGGGTGGGCACCACACCTACACTCTACATCCTCTTTTGCAAATTTTGTTTATTTTCCCTGTAGGCTTTAGTTAGCTCATTCTGTAGCTAAGGAGTTTAATTATGAAAGAGCTGAAACTTGGCTATTTGGAAGCTTCTCCCTTTTTTTATGACATTCCTTATCCTCTGGTTTCACCCACAAGAAAACTGTTTTGGAATGCGAGTTATTTCTGTCATGGTTTCTTCAGCTCATGGTCTAGAGGAGCAAGTGATATGCTGACACAAAGCTAATCAGTTATCTACTGCAAACTGTGTGCCTGAATTGACTTAATAAGCACAAAGCAGTTCAATTATAATCACTTATCCGTGTCTTTCATGACTGAGAGCTGTATCCCATGTACATGCTTCGTAGATTTTTTTTTTCCTCTTTAGGTCATTTCAAATAGTAGACTTAAAAATCCATTGTCTTTACTTACCACACATGTTAGTTTTGAGTCTTTGAGTAGATGTGGAGTTTGAATATTTCTTTCACTAATTCGTAAGAGGTGTGTCAGTAACTTGGCGCAATAATCCAAAGAAACCAATTTCATGTCATACCTTCAACTGCAGAGATAATGCCACTTCCCTGCACTATTTTTTTTTGCCCGTTGTTATAGTTACACTATGTATTCCTGAGTGGTGCAAACTAAAAGTTAAGTTTTTTTGATTAGTACCAGACAAATACATATATACACAATAACAGCAACCGCATTTCATTCCTTTTCCCCTCTAACTCTCAAATGCAGGTGAAAGTTTATCTTTTAAATGTTGAGAGAGAAGTAAAATCACAGTGAAAATCTCTAAGTAAGTTAAAGGATCTAATAAATGAGCAGTTAGTATAGCTGTGAAAAATTGGAGGAGGCATGGAAAATATACACTGCCAAATTTCATTTCTTAAATGGTGAGACAACTCTCCCTAGGGTTATGATAGCGGGGGTGAATGAGAGAGATTCCCTCACAAGGCAGCTCAGAGCAGGGTCTAACTGAAAGATGGTAGCAGCAATGATGAAAAAAATGTTCATGGATTTTTGTTCCAGTGATCTGGCCTGTGTGATTTCCTCTTTACATACTCTGCTGGCTTGCTAGGAGACCTGTCAGCTTGTACACTTAAAAATATCTGTCATTCTGACAAGCTGGATTCCTTGAACATGCTACTATGGAGGTAGCTTTTGTTTATTTCAGAGAAGTCACGATCAAGTCGATGCTTGTAATAGACATGGGGGAAAAAACCATGATCACAATGTTTTCTCATTCTTGGTATGACATTTCAAGAAGATAAGTATTTCACAAGAATCTGAGAAAAACGTTAGTCATTTTTCTCATTTGCATGGTGGTCTATAATTTGAAAGTGGAAGCTTTCCAAGGTACATGCTGTATAAAGTTCCATGAGCTAGGTAGATTGTTTCCAGCTAAATTAACTCTATAAATTAGAAAGCATTTGGAAGCTAGATCATGCAAATTCTGTTGACAGAAAGCTGAGTGAGACTTTTCTATGTTTGGCTTTGGTAAAGCAGAGATGACAGAGGATCCATTTGTGCTCAGCATGCATGCCATGTTGCAGAATTAAGCAAAGAATAATGAGAAGCCAAAATGAATTGATTATGATTTAATGTCCTTAGTCTGATATGAAATGTTTCTGTTTATTTCACTACCATCTGATTCACAAATCAAATCTGACTGTTCTGGAAGCACCTGCACTCCTTGGTTAGTATCAGCCAAAATCGTGACCCCAAACAGCTGGGGAAAAGGTGAGATTCTTGGGGCCAAAAGAATATAGCTGTGTATTGTAGGGAGCTTCTGGTGCTGATTTCCTCCTCAGGGTTTCTGGTCTTAATATCCTATTGAGAGTTTTTATTGGGTCCCAGTTTTTCTTTCTGGCCACCTCTTCTAGCTGTTGTAGATAATACTTCATGTTCCTTTGCATGCTATTAAAAAAGAGGCCTCTTCATGACTCACACTAGGGGAAAAAACCCAAACAATTCAGAAAATAGATTCAGCCAATTTCTTAATATGTCTGTGTCCTGGAGGCTGAAAGAACATTCCTCCCAGTTTGCTGCATCCAGCTCCACAGCACAGACCTATTTGGCCTGACTTTAATGCTTTCACCTGATAGATAGCATTATATAAATTTATTATAAATGAAAAATTATACACTCTCCTTTTAAGCATCATTGGGTAAACCAGTATGAGAAATACCTAGGGACTCAGATAATTAAACTCAGTTTCCTGTGTCCGTACATTGAGTTAACCATGTGAGGGCCAAAGTAGCATGTGAGTTTCTCAAATGACCTCAGTTTGAACTCTAAATGCATGGCAGGTTCAGAACATTTCGAGATAAGCCAGTCGACCAAGGTCGTTCCTCCCCAGTGCAAGTGCATAGTCTGCAGACATGAAAAATATATCAAGCAGTCCACTACTAATTCAGGAAGTCAGGTCAAGTTGGAAGCAATTCTATTTTTGAATGTGGCTCAGACTGAAGTTAAGTATTTTATACAGCTGAAATTGGAATACCAAATTTTAAGAAGTCAGGCATTGAGAGCTACTACCACAAATCAAGATTCTTTCAGGTACTTAACTCCTCTTTGTGCATTTACCATAAGTGGATCGTTCGAGTTCATCTTTACATCAAGGTGTTCCACTGTTGCACGGAATACCATCCATGTAAGTTATGATACCACTTCAGGGGACAAAACAAAGTCTCATTCAGAGTCCATTAGCTCCAGTGGAAGTTTGTTTGACTGTTGGTTTATGTATGAGTTGGCTCAGGCTGTGTAATGTGTTCATATGACCATTTAGTTGTCAGATTCAGACAGGTGTTCTACACAATAAGAATAATCTGTGATGTTACATACATGTCTCCCAAAAGCCTGTCATGTCAAAAGTACAAAGAGTGACACTGTGATTGCTTCCAGATTTACAACTTTCTCTTAAAGCTAGAAAATTCAGTAATATTTTTTCTATTGACCTCGACTGACTTTGAATTAAATGTCGGCAGTTATGCCGCATAGAAAGGCACACACTGGTCTGCCTATGAGCACAGGTAGTTATATCCTGATAGTGATTCTGCTCCATTTAGTATTTATACCCCATCTGGGCATATATAAATATATATACCTGGCTCACTGATTCTAGAAGAAAAGAAGTTTCTCTTGGATTCTGTAACCTTCTTTCTCCTTTCTCATAGTGCTTTTCAGAGGTGACAAGTAGTTAAAGTCACCTTTACTATCAAAGAATTAAGTGGCTTTTCATAGTTAGCTACGTCACGTATTACCATAGAAGTGTGAGTCCAGGTATTTGATATTCACACAAAAGAAAGCACATTGACTCACCTAGGGTTGGATCAAGTGTTATCTTGTTAGCATTAACAGCTATAATGGGAGAAAGATGAAAATAACTATAGAAACATGAGAAAAAATAAAGATGAAAAGGAAGATGTGAGAATGGTACAAAAACATGGTTCCTAACTTGTAGGGTAAACTTGAAAGGTACTCATCTGAACCTGCCTGGCCTATAATGTGCTCAGAAATGGAAATTAATCAGCAGTTGTTTATGTCTGTGCAAATCTGGCACAGGGATCTGATATGACAGCAACCTGAAGACTTTGAGACTAAGCTGCAGCTCTACCACAGAGAGAACTTTTCCCACTAATTCTATTCCATAGCCTCAATATCTGAGATGTTCCCCTTGTTCTTTTTTCCCCATTGACTTTGATGTATGAACATATTCTTCACTCTTGCTGCTTGAAGTCTAAAGATATTATCCCTTAATATTTGGATATTTTAATCATTCTTTGTGCTTCGTTTGCTTTTCTCTATTACAAAATGATATTGATCACTTCAGATATTTTCCTCCTTTAAGATTAAAAAATAAAAGATTCAAAGGCAAAATGGCAAAATTCAAAAGTAAAAATTCAAAATTCAGCAGCAAACTCTGTTCAGTCAAGTAGATGTGTTTTATTGCAATTGCTTGTCACTCGGTTTGTGTCTGTCTTTAACTTGATTCAGCTTCCGTTTGCTCCTACTGTGAACCAGAAACTTGCTTAATGTTGCTACCCATCAATGCGATGCCATTATGTCAAACATCCTAACAGCTATACTAAAATATACAGGTTCTTTACCACTTGCAAGGTTTTGAAGATAGAAATGAGTTACGATATTTCTCCCAGATTGGAGTGAATCTAAATGGTGTGAAAGCTGAAGGATTTGATTATTCTCCCATCCACTTACATCAATGTAGTCTCAGAGTTGTTTCATTAAGAGCATTTGCCTTTTCAGGTTGGATTATATTTTTTTAAGTCCTTAGTTGTGAAGAGTCAGTGCAAACAAATCTCCTGCTGATTTCTCATGGTTATTGATTTTCAGAATGGTGACAGAGATATTTATCCAGTGGGATTACTTAGAAATTTTATTTGGAGCTGCTGCCAATTTGTTTTCACATCTTTTTGGTCTCAGCCGTATTCTGATATGTAGTCTTAGTCTGATGAGAGCAAAGTCAAGGAATATAAATCAAGGGGCATTTCTCAGCTGATGTACAATTGGAGTGTTGCCAAAAAAAAAAGTGATCTCTCTCTAAAAGTAAGAATATATGGCATGATATTTTCTTTATTAGCTTCTGCCATTCTGGTACAACTGTCATTAGGATCACTAGTAATCCCATGATATTAAGAAGATTTGGTCAGAACTCAAAAGAATTGTCTTGATCATTTCTCTGCATTTGAGCACCTTATTTTTATGACAATGGATTAATGTAAATTGCTAGTTTACACTGGTGCACATGTTGTTTTAGGTGATGCTTGTTGTGTATTCCACTGTAATTAAAAATAACTCTTCCTTCATTTTAGTTAATTGGAGGTTTCTACATAAAGAGGTAGAAAATGAGTAGAAAATGTTTTTCTCATATTGAATGTTTCAGTAAATTATATTCTTGGCAGAAGTTCTTAAGCCCTCAACACTTTCATAACTATTGATCTGTTTTTGAGGCATGGAAATTATGCTCTGATGATGTTATGTACACAAAAACTTGTGTCATGATCTTTAAGCAGTTACTTTGTTTTACTAAGTTTGTATAAAAGTGAATTAGGATATCTAACTTTTCAGTTGTTCATGAAATCCACCTCAGATAACGCTGAGTGATTTAAACACACATTTCAATATTGCAAAGAAACAATGACTAAGAAAAGTATTAAAAAGATAAATGCATTTGTACAGTATTGCATCTGACTTGTCATGCCCATTTTCTTGAACTCATTTACTGTGATTATGATGGGTTTGTTTGCTCAGCCACATTCCACATAGTATGATTTTCCTCTTAATAAAAGAATAATACTGATTCGCATACATATTTTATATGTATAACTGAATCAATTAAAAGGATGAGCAAAAGATTAAACTGATATTGGTTGTGGGTTGTTGATGCCTTTCAAGTGCTTGGTTGCATTGTGGTCAGGAAACCCTGGCTGTGACTTCCACAGACACCTTTTTAGTTTTGAGGTTTGCAAAGCTTGTACAAAGTCTTTAGCCTGGAGTTGAGGTTTCCAAGATACTTAAGGGCTTTAGACATCTTTTATTTACTTTCAAGGATCAGATATAAATCCTGTTAGCTTCTTGGTATACTTAAATTTATATATCTAGTTCATATCTTGGTTTTGAGTATTCTATTCCAGATGTTTAATATCTCTAGATGTTTCTAGGTGTAAGAGTAAAGGTAAAAAGTGGGGTTTTCCCCCCACTTTTTTCTAAAACCCAAGGGAGAGATTAAGAGAGCTGAAAGGAAAATGTTGGTGTCTCCTTAAACAACAGATATTCTTCTACCTCTGTGGCTATAAAGATTGTGTGGAGGGAAATATTCAAATTTTTCTTCAAGACAGTATGGTGTATGGATCCTTGACACAGCCTCTCATGCTCTGCAGCCACTGTATATTCTCCCTTTATAAAGCATGGAAACTAGGCTGAAAAGAACTGGCACATTGCATCTTTGCCACCTTCATTCAGAGGAATAATATGATTACATTGAGAATACTTACTGAGCTTCCAGATGCATGAAAACTGATGTATTCCTTCTTGGCTTAAGAGATCACTGATTTGAATTTCAGAGGATATCTGGAATAATAATGAGACCAGCATTTTGTGCTCAGTATCTCATCTGGATAGGAAGCAGTGTGCTTGTTTAGCTGGAGGATGCATATCAAACATAGTTTTCTTGTCCAGTGTTATGTTCTATCCCAAGGACACAAGCTTTGGATCCACAGAACAGACCTTAGTGAAAGATTTTTTTTTCTTCCTTGACAGTTCTAACTTGTTTCTCTCTTTCCTTCATTCAGCAAAAAAAATGCTTCCAAACTTATATATATGTGTGTGCCTGTATGTGTGTGCCTTTATTAACATAACAGGTAGCTTATGCTGTTGTCATATAGACTATTGAGCTATAATATTATGAACTTGAATGATAATTACTTTTCCAGGAATTAGGGGCTATTTAAAAGGTGAATGGGTAATGATGAAATGTCTTAGAGGAGCATCTTAAATTCATAATGGTCATTCGCGTAAATAACACACTACCATTTCCCATCTGTCATCCACTGTGAAAATTTGTGGTACTCTCTGATCAGATGACTTGTCCTTGAAGTACAGTTAGAATTCCAGTGTGAAATATCAACTGTTCTGCTGACAGAATGAGTTCAGTGAGCAAGCATCAAATGCTCTGGATGGCACTTTGCATGGGAGCCAAGGATAAAATAGTTTCAGCCCTCGGGCAGAGCAACCTGCATCCTGGGTTGTATTAAGGTTTTGAAAAGCCCTAATATTTAAAAATTAATTAATTCTGGTGGCACTAATATTATTACTTAAGTTGTTTTAACAAGCAAAACAACGATCTGTGGTTACCTGATAGTCTTGCCAAAGTCATCATCGCATTGTTCAAGAAACTCCTTTATTTCCTCACTGCTTAATTTAAATTCAGGTATTTTTTGCAAGTAATTCTTGACATTAGTTCGAAATGTATTGTTCTCCCCAACTTTAGATTTTTATATAGATAGGCCTGTTTTATAAAAGGAAGAGCTGACTCATAATGCTGATTGTTACTGTGGGAAATGGCTTGAAATGAAAAAAAAATTAACATAACAGTTACATGTCTCATGATAGAATGTATGAATAAGCTAGGTGATAGCTGTTCAGATTTTAGAGTACTAACTTTTTGATAACTTGGTAGTTGAAGGAAATTAGTATCTATTCCTCACTCCTAAGTCAGAGAATACCTCTATAGAATTTACTCTGTCCTACCATGTGGTTGAATTTATTGACTTCAGGTTGAATAGTTGTCATCCTTACACATG
The DNA here is from genome assembly GCF_000695815.1 of Acanthisitta chloris. NCBI lineage: Eukaryota > Metazoa > Chordata > Aves > Passeriformes > Acanthisittidae > Acanthisitta > Acanthisitta chloris. The sequence goes on from NW_008668779.1 coordinate 27,669, forward strand.
TAGGCCCAGACTATGCTATGGAGCAGCTAAACTCTGCAAATTACCTCATAGCTTTCATGCTTTTATTATCCACAAGTTAATTCTGGCTCAATACCTGAGCTGCCTTTGTGTGAAAATAAAGGTATGCACACAGTGTACTCCTAATTTTTGCTTCCTGTGTGGAAACAGAAGTAGCTTCAGTAAGTACGTGGAGTCAGGAAACACTTCCCTTATCTACATTGTAGCCTTAGGATATGGCTTGTTCAGTTAGTTTAGGTTTTTGAAAACAGATTTTAGGCTGATGACAATTAAGGCTGACTCAGGGGCTGAGCTTGAAGAAGCCTATGTAGCTGCTTTTATGGAACAGGAATACTTGGAACACAATTGGAGTATTTGAACACAAAGTAAGGATGATTGTATTTCAAGTAGAGAATGCTATGCCCATAATGGAATTAGAACACTTTCATATATATCCCTTCCGCAGTCATTTAAAAATAAAGATTTCTTGACTACATAAAATACTTGGTATGGATGCAGATTGTACGTCAAAGCACAAACGCTTTGATAGGGGCTATGCTGTGTTTTAGACCGAATGCAAGCTGCTGTGTATTCCTCAAGGTTTTATACTTAGCTGTTCAATCAAATATGAAACAAGAAACAATCATCTTGATATAACAGTACTGAAATAATTATTGTGTTACATGCAGTGCACTTTTATTCTCATACTAACTCCAGTTTTAATTTTGCATGATCAAGAAATAAAAATTGAGTAATGACTTTATAAATAAGCTCTTACAAATTAAAAGCATAACAAAAGCATGTAGATCAAATACACCTTCAGTTCATTTAGTCAATAAACCCTTACTTGTTATGCTGATAGATGCATACTTCGTAGAGTCTAAATATCTGAGGATGCACTTTTCTTCTATGAAGTATGAAACAGACTTAGATGTTATGAATATGTGAAATCTTTCAACCTCCTGTTTAGCTAGTGAATAGATCATGGATGACCTTTGTGAATTCTGCCACCAGCAAACTAGTCTGTCTCTTTAGATGTCTGGATGACCCTTGTTTTTTTAAAAATAATCAAATTTTATGATAGGCTTATAAACATCTGTTAATAAAATAGTAATGCATTGATTTTATGCATTATAAGTATAGTCTTTTTATAGGTTAAGGAAGGCTATTCCCCCTCTACTGTACCCTCATGAGATCCCACGTGGAGCACTGCATCCAGCTCTGGGGTCCCGAGCACAAGAAGGACATGAACCTGTTAGAGTGGGCCCATAGGATGGTCACATCTCCTACAAAGACAAGTTGAGTTGGAGTTTTCCAGCCTGGAGAAGAGAAGGTTCTGGGGAGACCTTAGAGGACCTTCCAGTTCATAAAGGGGGCTTACAAGAAATAGTGACCTTTTACATGGGCAGATAGTGATAGGGCGAAGGGGAATGGTTTTAAACTAAAAGATGAGAGATTTATATTACGTGCTAGAAAGAAATTTTTTACGGTGAGGGCAGTGAGGCACTGGCACAGGTTGCCCAGAGAAGTTATGGTTGCCCCTTCCCTGAAAGTGTTCAAGGCCTGGTTGGAGGGGGCTTGGAGCAACCTGGTCTAGTGGAAGGTATCCTTGTCCAAGGCAGGAGGTTTGGAATTAGATGATCTTTAAGGTCCCTTCCAACCCAAGCCTTTCTATGATTCAATGATTCTATAATTCTTAGTTCTTAGTTCCATTTTCAGAAAATGTAAAAGCAGTTTATGAACTTACACAGTAGGGATGTGGTACACTGTTTCCACAGAGACTTAAGATGGTTTTAAAGAATGACAGGTATATCTGCAACATTACTCAGATATCTGGAGCCCATCCAATTGTTCTCATAGTTCCTAGATTGCATGAGACATTCTGCCAATATTGAGTTCTTATTTTTTCCCCCTCCTTTCATGGCAGCAAGCAAAGTGAGAAACAAGATAAAGATCTGACAGTTTTCCTCTTCCCCCAAAAGTCTCTAGAGCAGAAGAGGGATGCACTGACTGCACTTACCCCTATGATGTTAATGACAATTATCATTATGTCTTTGGAAGGACAGTTACAGGGCTGAAAGGATGTGTCAATCCCCACTCAGATACAATAGCTGCAAAATTAACAATGGCTAGAAATGATTTTTTAAAATAATAACATTTATTATTCATGTTATTCTTTATAGTGAGGTTAACTTAATTAACAATTTAATGTTGGAATAATATTACGTGGAGGCAAGATGTAATTTTGGCCACTTTTTTATATGACAATCTCTTTCTTTAGTGATCACTGATAGTTGAATTACTGAAACTTCACTTCTTCACAGCCTGAAACAATCCACATCTGGGGAAATTTTCAGGGAAGATGCAAAACTTCTATTTTATGGGTAACTTTCCAGATGATTAAGAGACAACAGAAGGTTGTTTTTTCATCTTGTAAGAGCCTAACTTCAGCAGAATAATGCTGATTATCCTAATACTGTCAACATCTAATAAGTGTTAAATGTTTTAGGAATTTAGAGCCTGTGTTCTTTTAGCTAGATTTCATATACATAAGCCAATCTTCTTAGTACAACAAGTATAATAATATATAGGTCTGATTCTGCATTCATTCAGGCAAAGCTCCTATTGCCTTACTGATATGGGTTCAGACTCTGTATGGTATGTATGTAAGATAGTTTTTTAGTCAGAAGCTACATTAAATTTTCTTGGTGTGACTTAAGCTCACAAAAGGGTGAAAATTCTCAGCATTAAGCTTCTAAGACTTTGCTGCAAAATCGTGACTTGAAGTTAGGTTACAGTGGTTCCCTGTTGTACCTTGATCCTGCTCGTGAATGTCTGTTTTTCTGTTGGTGCAGACAAAAGTTAAAGTGAAGTCTTTTTGAAAGTTAGGAGGGATAAAAGAATCCATAAACTCTTCTAGGGATATGAAAGCATAAAGGTGTACAGTGAGTGAGCTTTTCAGAATCAGAAAATTTTCTTTGTATGTCTATCTCAAAGCGGTAGATGAAGCTGAGCAAGGGCAGTTCTGTCTTGAGGATACAAGTGTTTTAAGGAATATACTCTTGTCACCCCACAAAGAACCACATAATAGAAATGTCTGTGTTGCCTATTATAACATCACAAAGTGTCTCCATGATAAAATTACTATCATTTGGACATTCTCCAGTATCTTATTACTTCACCAGGCCTAATAATTTTCAAGAGTCAGCTTATTTTGCCTATGACACTGCAGATGGTTTACTTATACCTTAAAACTGTGCCTTTTCTTTTCAAATATGCTTTTCTTTGGATGGGGTGGGAAGAAGCAAATATTTATCCTATAAGGTAACGAGTCAGAGCGCTGTGACAGTCTGCTGTGCAAACTGGAATACTGATGGATCAAGTCAAGTGAAAATGTAAGAATTTGTGTTGCACAGGTTCCATAGCTACAATATTAGTGTGATGGAAGGAACAAGTTTCTCATTTGGCAACTTTGCATAAAACAAAACTGTTCTTACATGTGCATGTGAACTTTCCAATGTTTTGCTTGAAGGCCTCTGTGTAATCCTGGGTAGCAGACCAAGTAGGTGATGCAGATAAATTGCAGGACTCTTCCCCTCAGGGCTTGAATAACAATTCAGCAGTTAGTTTAGTACTGAAGTAATAGTAGCTTGTTCTAGGGTCATCATATAAATATTTATAATTTTGTAATTAGTTCGGAGGCAGTTGCTGTGGAGCCAATCACTGGAAACTGATAAAGAGAAGGATTTTTAATACAACCCATTTAAGTGAGGCTCCTCCACCTCTACCACAGTTGGGGAACAGAATTTCTTTCTAAATCAGACATATTTTGCCAGTTTGAAATGTCTGTGCTGCCAAGACTGCATTAGGAGTTTGCTGTTGTATCTAGCCTCTTAGAAAATTATTCTATACATCTAGAATATATTAGATATTAGAATACAGTAGAAAATAATATAATGGTTAAGATATCTCAGTTACTTATTCAAACGCATCCTCACATTAAAGCGAAGTTAGAATTTAATTTTATTTTCACTTTTCCTTCCCATTTTGCTTTTGAAAACATATACTGTGAGCTTGCAATTGAGCAAATGAAATGCACTTTGACAAGCCGTGAGTCAAACTAAAGGGATGCTTATTATATTGCACATGATAAAACATTCTTAATAGATTTTTCTCAAGAATTTCAAAGTGACAACAGTGACTCAGTCTTAAAAGCAGAAGTAGAGAATACAAGGGGAAAAACAACTAATGATAAGTGCAAGATGCTCTTTGATACTGCTGCAAATAACTTGCCCACTTGCTCCTTTTTAAAATAACTCATCTGTTGGAAAGAAGAATTTGAGAATTCAATGTTTAAGCCGATGCTTCTTTTCATACAGAAACAATCCAGTGATTGGATTAATTTAATTTGGAGTAACTATATGCTGTGACCCAGACTGCTACTTTCACAGTCTAAAACTGATTGCCATTGGCTTCTTTATCTAGAAGAATTTGTTTTCATGTCTTTTCATCCAGTTGCTTTAAATTACATATGGTGGATTTACACATGACCTACTAAAATTATTTTACCTATCTGATGACATTATTTCCTAATTCTTACTTGGGAAAAACTGAAGACTGGATTCTGATATCTTGGAAATTATTTGAAATCCCTGTATGCTTCAGGTATTGCGTGGAAATTACAGGCAGTTGCAAGTGAGTTTGATTATGTCTTGCAAACGGCAAAACATAACAAATCAGTCATCCTTTTTGTATTCACTGCTTCAGCAAAACATAAGGAATAAAGAAAGAACTGTTGTTCAGTAGCGTAGTGAATATGACATTAAAATCACTGTTTATATGCAAAGACAGCCATAATGAAGTTTCTGTTCTTTTTAGTAAACAATTAAGAACCTGGATTTAGCTCCATTGCATTGGTAACCCTAACTGCCATCACATTTGTTTATGCATAATAACAGCACAGATATTTTTCTAACTAGGTTGGAAAACACCTGCTATGTTGTTCATTGTTGCTGACTATTCAAATCTGAATGAGTCTTCCAAATGCTATGTGTATAAACCATGTGTGGTTACACTTCTAATATTGAACTACAGCCAAAGTGTATGTTGGATTAATATACAGTGATAAGTAATGCTGTTTATACTGCAAATATATAAATACAAACTTAAGATCATCATATCATGCCTCTGTTTTTTACCATGATTATTATAAAATAAATACATAGTAAGTGCAACTTCTGGAGATGAAAATGTAATATCCTAAAATATATCTTTGTCAAGTATCAGGATAATGCATCAGTTTTGATGGACTTTTAAAATATATTATTCCTATTATGGAAACTAAATCTTCTTGAAATGCATAATGAATTTACTTTAATGTGTTTGAGTAGAAATGCAATTTTCTGAGGCTCTGTCCAAAATCCTTTCAATAATCCACAAGTTTCACTTTAAAAAAACCTGAGGTTTTAGACATAATAATTGTAGTTCATCAGAATAAAATGGCCTGGTTGAACGCTTTAATAAAAATATCACTAAGTTATAAGATGAATTCTGTCAGTATGCCCTTTTTATAAAAGTACTTTTTAAAGTGAGACAAAGATCACTTGCTGGGATAGTCTGGAAGTTCTGTACAGTATCAGAAAAGAAAAAAAAATGTGGTTTGGCTATTAATTTTACCACCTTCTTGTCATAGGTTCTTGTGTAAAGCTTAAAGATCTTGTGTGTCCTTACAGAAGTAGTTTTCATTCATGGAAGAATTCCTTTGTGAGCCATTGGAGCTACTAACTTGATCAGACGCTATTTTGTTTTTGATATGAAAGGTTTTTCATAGCAGAAATATATTTGGAAGCAGGACAGGTTGAGAAATATTTTTACCTCATTACTATCTTGGGAGAGATGAAATGAAGGGTTCTGACATGATGACTTTGAGTACAGGAAAAATGGTTTTTGAAGTGCCAAGCATAAAATGTCATATCTGGACATGCTCCTGGGAATGACGAAATTGAAAGTCAGAGCCTGCACAGATAAACATGCATGGCCTGTGATTTGACTACAGAGTACTAGATAAATGAAGTTTGTGAAATGGTTTAGTTAATTTATTAATGGATAAATGATCAACAAAAAACAACTAGAGACTTTTTAAAGCCTTCTGTTTGCTTTAGTACTTAATTGTATGGCATTGAGAGTGGAAAGAAGATTGGCTTATCTAAATATTACATGGCTAATGAGACCCTCACATATCTGTCACAGTCTGATCGAGATATTTAAGTAGGGGTTACAGCAAAAATCATAGCCAGGCCTCTTACCTCCTGATTGACAACTCTGTGTTAGAAAATAATTACATTATGTAAGCACAGAGTACGGTACAAACTCTGCTCGGTGTATTTATGGATATATCTTTATCCTTAACATAAGAGTAAGAACAGGAATTAATGTGTCCTGTCTCACAAAACATCTGATAAATACATACAAAACTTGAAATTAAAAGAGTTTTAAAGAAGTGTCTGTGCTAGAGGTAGATGGAGACAAGAGAAGACAGAAAGGAAAAAGGAAATAAATTGACTTGTACAGATGCAAACTTTGCTGTAGACTCTACATCATGATATATTGGGCTATGTTTACAAAACTATTCTTGTGTTGACTCATCCACTATTGTTATTTCCGAAGCTGCACAGTTTAGCATCTAAATAGAAAATATTTTTTCAATATACCATTGTGCATTAACAAGTCAATTAAACAGTTTTCCTCCCCTTAGTAAAATACAGGAGCGTTGAGCTATCTACCTCTGTCTTTGTTGGGGACTGTCTCAAATATGCTCATAATGTTTTATTTGTAACTACTTTACAGCTGATAGTGCAATAAGACATTGTTACATTTTGCTTTATTAGTACACTATTCTGGCAGTTCTCAAGCATAATTCACACCATTTCCTGGCAGTTGGATAGTAGATAGATATAGCAGCAAGGCTGCATTTGCTTTTCTCAAATCTGCCATAGCACATGGAGTATTACAGATAGTTGAACTTTTCAGCTAGCTCAGGTTTTGTGCCTTGTGTATCTGTTCATTCTTCTGAATTTTTATTAAACTTTGGATTTTCACTGTATGCTTCCCTGGGTTTAACTTCATGTTGCATGAACTATCCAATAAACAAGGTTCCCTGAATATCCTCAGGGCAGTGAAATGGCTCTCATGGGAGGGATCCCACTGAAGATAGGTTGATTTTGGCAGTCTGCCTCCAGGCCAACAGCACAAAATCCAACTCTGCTAACAAGGGTCCTGACCTCTCCAACTCTTTATTGCTCTGGGGAGGTATTATAATCTCTTTCTAACCTAGTTAATTGAAGACAAAGAAAAATTAAGATGAAAACTTGAGGTGGCCAAGGAGTACTGTGTGTCTGGCAATCCTGTCATGAAGAGTGAGTGACAAAATAAATATTCTTTCTTCCTTCTCTGTAATAATGATGATAATAGAGTTGCTCTCTTCTATGATTTTAGGTCTCTTATCTAAGAAATCTATCTGTGAAATAGTCAGTCCCTTACCAGACAGAAATCTCTTTTGATCAATTCATATTTTTATCAGAAGATAGTTATTCTGGGGCAAGCTGTCTATCTTTTAATTAGCAGAAAAAACATCAAAGGTTTTGGATTCCATCCAGCATAGAACAAGGGCATTCTGAAATCTCAGAGATTTCAGCAAGAAAACTGCCTCAGTCCGAAGGGAAATTCATGGCCAAATGAATGTGCTGACTGAGGAACGGCACAAACTCCTTGGGACATGTACAGGGGGAGAGGAAGACTTCTGAGGAGGAAGGATAATGTGAGTTAGAGCATATATGCTTCCCACAGCTTGCCTGAGGAGCTGAACTTCAAAGACGTTCCTGCAGATAACCTTCCACTTCAGGCAGTGGCAGCGGAAAATTCCTGGGAGGAAGCTGAAAAAAATTAAATATTTTTCAGGGGAAGTAGGGTCAATGACAGCTCTGACTCAACTAAGTCTGTATTTTTATTTGTTTTTAAAGAATAGGCTCACATAATGATGAAATTGATTTTGTGTCACTTTTTTTTATTTTTGTCTCCAGGCACTTCAGGCAATAGGTCTTCAGACTGCAACAAAATCCCACATACTTTTCCAGGAATTAGTAATTAGATCTCCCCAAATGATGGTGAGGATGGAAGCTGGTTTTGGAACATCTTGATAATTAAAATTATGTGCAAATGAAAAAAAAAAGGCCCAGGGAATTCTGAATTAGTAGCTCAGTGTAGCAATGGACAGAGTGATTTAGGCAAAAGTTTGAAAGTTGGTAATCAGAATCAGCAAGCTGGGAAAATGAAACAAGGTATTTGTGGGAAATGCATGCAGTTTTCATTTCATTTGTTAAGATAGTGATTGGTCTGGAAATGGAATACATACTGATTCAGTAGTAATAATGATCAGACTGATGGAAGCAACAAAAAGCAAACACAAATCCCAGGAAACATTTATGAAGTTATTTGGAAATGAAAGTGCATCTATAAAAATTACTGAATGAGAACAGTTTTTCTAAGGTTCATCAGTAGAGTTAGAATTGATATGCCCTGATAGAGGCTTGACTACAAGCCTGTGTAGACAACATTTACAACCCAATCGATAAGGTCAGAGTATTTTGTTTGTTTTAATAATTTTGTCACAAAAAAGGAAGGAAAAATAGTTAGTTATAAGAGAAAGGATCTTGTTTTCTTAGGGAATGAAAAACCTGATGATATAGCAGTTAACCCCTCAAACAAGGGAGTTACTTCCTCTTAGGAAGCAACTATGGGAGTAAAAGTCTATCAGTTTGAAATAGGAAGAGTGAGGGTCTGTGTAGATATAAAGGCTTTAAAAGTTTGCATATCTCATGGAACTTTATCATAAGGAAATATAGAAACTTGATAATAAACCCTGCTACATATTCCTCTGTTTTGGTCCCTCAGTTGCAGTGTGATTTGATGTCCATATCCTGACTGATGTAATGATTGAGTCTGGTCTGCACTGACTGGCTCATGCGAAGAATCAGATTGTGGAATATGGGGCTTCAAAGTCTGATCCAGAAACCTCTAGAATAAGCAGGAGTTAATGAGGTGTTTCAGGACATACCCACCCTTCTGCACTCACAGGCACTGTAGAATAAAGTACAGGATTGCTAAGAGTGATTTTGCTGTTTAGCATCTATTACTCTAAACAGTCATGAAGGAATATCAATACTATTATCCTAAGGACAAGAATTCAGAAGCCTTTTATTTGTGTATGGAAGATCTGGCATTTAATGACTTGGAACACTCTTACTTGAAGCAGAACATATTTTATAATACAGCACCACCACCCCCCCAAGCACTGCAGACTTGTGGAAAGTAGTGATGCATGGGAACTTATAGGGACCTGCAGTTGCAGTGGGTATTGTGCACTTTCCAATTGCTTATTAAAAGTCTAAGAAAAGCAGTTTTAGTGTAGCTTCTGCAGATTCAAAAAATATAATTAGCTATGGCACTGCACAAAGTAGGCTGATAAGAAATGACAAAACAGACTGTCATGTTAAGACTTTAAAAGGGAATCACTTTCTATCCTCTCCTATTTCACCCTGTTAAATACATATATTTCATTTTAAAGACATCTTTGATCACTCATGTTTTGTTAAATTGTACAGGAGTGTGGAATATCATGTTAGGATTGCCGTTCTATGCAAATTGCAACCACAGTCAAAGATGTACACAGAATATTTGTTGCAAAGCAAATGTCTTTGCTATGCCTCTATCCCTTGCTATGCATCTTTTTTGTCTTTCTTTATACCATCTTTCTGTCTTTGTGAAGATATGATAGTTTGCTTTGAGAAATTAAAATGAAGATAAAAGTTTGATTAGAGTGGGTTGCTTTCTATTAATCATTAGACAGAAGGAAAGGAAGAAGGTATAAAGGAGTCCTTGATATTTGGAAACTCACTTATCAATAAGTGTGTGTGAAGAAAATCTGTCAGGAGAAAGAATATATTTTTTTTAACTGTCTCTCTCTGCTGTCTTGAGGTGTTACAAGAAACTATGTTTTGTTTTTCCTTCTGAAAAGGCTGTTATGTATTTGCTGTATTTGCCACAAGCTTGCTGGGGTTTTGTTCTTGTTTCACTGTTCTATTTGAGTACCACTGAAGTGTGGCCCTAGGCCTAATAGCTTTATAAAGGCGTGACTCCTATGTGCTTTGAAACTGGCCTTTACTGTTTAGAAGCACTGAGCTTGTGGTGTTAAGGAAACAATGAGATTTACTGAGTCAATATCCACCAGACTGAGGGGAACTTCTCTTAAACCAAGTAATCCAAAACAGTTTTTGAAATTAGTCATTCATTAGTTAATTTCCTGTAGAGCTGCCAATGAATTTTGTGAAACCAAATACAAGACTCCTTGCAGTGGGATGCATTTTGTGTAACTGAAATGGCTAAAATGTGCTCTAAAATCTGACTTTCAAGGCTCAGGTCATAACCAGCAAGGAAGTAGGGACTTTCACGTAAGTCATCTCAGTTGAAGGTGCATGCTGAAAAATGCTGAGCAACTCAGGCTATAGTATAGCCTGTTTCCTTGTGTTGACTGTGAAGTTCCAATTCTTAGATCAGATGTAGATATTCGCACTATAGATGTTAAAAGCTTTTCCTGCCCATGTCTGCAGGAATAAAAAGATAAGTAGATAAGGCTTGCCCAGATACCATTTTACTTTTGTGCTTATGGAAATGTTTAGCTGGTAATTAGAGTTGCCCTTGTTCACCTGGGAATGCTATGAAGTAAAAAGCTGTTCATGTACATTATTGTGTTCAATTTGCCAAGCAAAGCCCTGTTGAGAATCAGTCTATTGTTTAATATTTTTAGTGCCAATAAATAAAGGGAGAGTTGACAACTGAGGAACAGGAATAGGATTGCAGCCTGCAGAGTTCTTAGTCTGATGAATCTTGCGTAGGAAAACATTTATTTTATACTCAAAACTCTGCTAGAAAAGAAGCCAAGGAATTTATACTGTAGTTGGTTAAGGATGTAAGGGGAGCCCAAAGACAATTTCCAATTGTCAACATAACTCTAGCTTCTGTTTCTCTTCTGACTCCCCTGCTCTAAATTGTTAAGCAATACCTTATAGAACATACCCTTGCATTTTTACTTACAGACTTTAAATACAAACTGTTAACACCTCTAATTTATTTGCTGGGATTTGGTTGTCTTCAATCTGCTGTTGTTTTCTTAGGAGGATGGTTCTTCTAGCTAATGATATTTGCTTTTTATGAGAGGACACACAGGCAAGACTGAATCAGAACAACTGTATCCAAGCTAAGATATCTCTTCCCAGTAGTGACATATTTTGTTGAAAGTAGTCAAGCAAGACTTGAGAACTGAGGCTTTTATTGATGTTCCACGGACTCTGTACATGTTCCAAGAAAGAAACTCAAACCATGATAAAAGAAAGGTCCAGGTGCCTTCCAGAGTATGTAACAGAACTCAGAGATCATAGAGTCATGTAATGGTATGGTTTGGAAGGGATCTTAAAGACCACCTAATTCTAACCCCTCTGCAGGGACACCTTACACTAGACTAGGCTGCCTGGAGATGGTATACATCAGCTTGTTACACTACATTTGTGTCTTTAAATGAGGTGATTTAATCAATCACTGCAATAGACAGCATAGGGTGGCAGAAGGAGCAAAATAATTCAAATTTGAAAGCTAGCCACAGCAAGTGACAGCACATTTTCTGCTGATATCAAGAGATGGATATTCTGTAGTTGCAGAATAGGCTGTAGTGTAAACTGGGTAATGCTAGTAGATTTAAGAGCTCACAACATAGAGAAATGTAATTCACAGCTGGTCAGGACTAAGGCGAGTCAAGGAATATATCTTGTGGCTAGCTGTGTATCCCTAAGGGCATACATGAAGCAGTATGAGTCATATAAAAATTATGGACTGACAGTGGAGATTGTCTGATCCCATAAAATTCTTTCCTGAGTCCGATATTTTTCCTCTTGGTTCTCATTTAATGATGAAGTCTGTGTTTCAGAACATTATTTTTCCCATTTCTGATGAGTTGTTACTCTGACAAGTGCTAGGATTAGAAAGCTAAAGGTGTGTATTGCTGTATAAAAGATCTCTAACACTATATAGACAATGAGCTACAGTTTGCTGAAGCAGAATTCGATGATTCAGCACCAGAGAGTAGGTAAGACAACCTCCTCTGAGTAGCCCCAAAGTGATGGGAAGGGCAGTTGTCAGTAAAAACCATCAGACAGCTGATGGAAATGGCAAAATAGAAAGCAAGCCAAGCCCTCCTGCCTTGTGTTTTGTTTGCTGGTTTGTTTCTTAGAAAAAAAATTAATTGTATTTTTGCCTCTGACCTTTATGAGTGTACTTTTGCTATGTGTTTGTAGAGGAGAAATGTCTCTGGCTGATAATACTGTGAAGCATTAATTTGTACCTTGTACACTATATTCTGCATGTTTAAATGTGCACATAATGTAATTTGCAAATTCTAATCAAGAATGTAAATTCTAGGTAAGTGTTTGAGTCAGATGCCATCTGAATTTTTGATAGGATTTCTGTTTATGACAATATAATATTGAACTTAATATAGTTGAAGAGAACAATTTTTGGTTTCATAAAGAGAAAAACGTTGTCAGCAGTTATGCAAACAGAGGGAAGACATCACAGGTTTTGTATATGCACTTGTGTGGTATAGATGCCATGTACATTGAATTGCTCAGGAAATATTGCCACAGAATTAAAAGGTTAAGGTGTTGTCTTCTGATATCAATACTTCTCAGATAACACTGCTAATAGATTGTTGCATTGAAAATCTAGTAGTGGATAAGACTATAATGCTTTATTTTTTTTCTTTCTGAATTTATTCCCTCTATTTTATTTTGTTTTCAGGACATTACAAGAGCAACTGTAGCATAAATCCAGGGGGGAAGAGGACTGGTAAGGTGATGGTCTTTCTTTCTTCTTTCAGTGTTTCACATTTATGTGTGTACATACATAGGTGTATATATGAAATCCTTTGTACACACATATAAAAAAATCTAAGTGGTGCTAGAAATTGATTTCTGAATTCATGACAGTAAAAAAGCAACCTGTGACAATCTTTGACTACTCTGAAAATGCAATCTTAGACAGCTGTGTTTTCATTCTTCTTTTGACTGTCACTCTGAATCTAGTTTGGAAGAAGCAGAATCAAATGCATCCTTATTTTAATAAAGAGTGTTCTTCCTACTTTGTCTGCTAATACAGTTTGCATAGTGGACATGTAACCAGTTTGCCACTAATCTATTCTTCCAGTGTTCACTCCAGAATTGCTGCAATAAATAGAGCCAAAGTGGTTGTTCAGTTTTCCTTTTCCAGGCCTGGTGAAATACTGTTTTCACATTTGAAACAAAAACATGTTTATATTCTACAGTACTGTTAGATTCATGTCATGAATAGGCAGATTTTGAGGTGATTTACATGTGTCATAAGGCTCATCAGTGCAACAAACCTTTTAGTCTGGATATGGGAGGAAAAGATTTTTAAAAATGTGTAGTAAAAGAATATCTATTTCTGTGAAAATGCTTATTTTCTAAACTATTTGAAAAAGTTTTCTAAGTTGTCATGCAGTTGCAAGCATCAAAAATAAAATGCATATGTATATTTTGATGATATCCTCTAAGGGGAGCTATGAATTATCTTTTGTTTGTTTCCTTTAGAGCTGATATTTTATAACTGTAATGTGAGTTGAGAGGGCTTGTTTTGTAACAGCTTTCAGCTACTTCTGTGTAAAATAATGGATTTGCATTTATGTAAAGTATAAGATATTTTGACAAAAACTGAAACTGAACACAATCTTGTTCTTTAAATAGTCTGGTTACATCATCAGAGCTGTTTTTAGAAAAGAGTCCTAATTTGGCTGATTCAATGTCTCTTAAGACCAATATGGGATTTAATTTTTAACTTTGTTCTATTAAGAGATAAAAGTAATGACATCCTAACATTTTTTTCAGTACATATCAAAGCCAAATCTGGACATTTTATAAGCCCTTAGCATGGATAGGCTGAACACCTCTTGCACAAAGACCCAAGCAAGCATGGTAAGAGAAGTCCTTGGAGGCAATTCATTGGGTCTTGTGCTGATTCAAGGACTTTCAGTTCTCTCAGAAATCATGGCTGTGTCCTGTACCAGCCCTGCTAAGCTTACTGCAGCATGAATCTTTTGGTGCTGCAAAGAGGATCTGTGCCTGATGATTCATTTTTAAGCTCCAGTTAAACAAATCAATGAAATGTAAAATTCCTAAGACCTATTCAGTCCCATGGAGAGAGGGAAATGATGTTTCTACCCTGACTGCATGACTGTATTATCTTCTGATAATTGCTTTTGAGTTAGGTAATAAAATAAATTTTTTTCTGCTCTATGCACAGTCTGACTTTCTGAACGGAAGTGTGACAGCAGTGCAGAACATAAAATGCAGTGGAAAAAGCTGTGAAAGGCAGTGTACTGACAGATATCATGGTGTGCTAGCAAAAAATCGTTTAGAAGAAGTAACAATGTCAAATCAAGAAACTGCATGCTTGAGGTCTGAGGCTTGTAATATCACTCCAGTGTGGAGCTTTACTTGGTTTAAAGCTGGTTACAATTCCAGGTTTGAGAGTCAATGAATAAATGTTTGGTGCCATCTTCATATTTCTACTACTCTCATTTCTGTTCTTTAGGCCTAATTTAATGAAAATGAAAGTGTTTTCTTATTTCTGTGAGTGCATAATAGTATTGCAATGGTAATAGGTGGCTGCTGAAAGTCATTTATTCAATTAAAAACTACATTTTGCACATTACCATGTCTTTAGGAGATAAAGATACCTTCTCATGCATTTTAGTTACATATATTATACAACACTCCACTTTGTTGTGATGTGGAACCAATGAAAGTATCTAAGCTTTTCTTGGCTTACATTTGTTGGACAAATGAAGGAAAAAAAGTAATAGTATTTAGTTCTTTATTTTTGTGTATTGGTGTTTGAAAAAAATACTCACAAACAACTCTGCAAATCCAATCAGCTGTAATAACTGATTTTTTTTTCTTTGTGTTTTGGAATGGATGAACTACTACAGTTTTTTTTTCCTGCCTTAGCTCCTTATGCCATTCCCTGTAAAAGCCTGTATGTGTTCTGTTATGCATTTACTAAATTTTTGTGATGGATTTTTTCAGGTGTGTTAAATGCCTTCTAGCATCACACAAATGCCATAAATATCGTGCTTGTAGTCTATCCTATCAGAAAATAACAGATCATTGCTTAGGTGAAAAATTAGCTGTGTTCTGTACTAATACGAGACCTTTATTTGATTCAAAAAGTAACCAACAACTGTTGGAGCCAAATTCTGGCAAGCTGACAAGAATTTACGAATTTTTCTCTCTCTCACCCCATCTCCAATGGAGTGCATATACAGAATGCAGTGCAATATGGTGATACTTACAATATCACATAATAAACATGGATATAGATACAAAGCCATAAATTTCAAGTATCAGTACAGTCAACAACCACTATATATTTTTTCACTCTTACATAACTGCTGAAAATAGTTTGTGTATTATTAAACCATGCAAATTATGTTGTTAGTGGCCTCATGCCCTGAGAGACATAAGTGGAAAATGGGTTGTATTATTTGTCAGTGAGATGCTGAGCATAAGATTTTGGATCTTTTTGTTATGGTTCAGTATTCTCCTTAGCAAGAAGATTTATGTTAGTACAAATGAGTGAAAACCAGGTATTGAGGTGCTTTAAGGACATACTTTACACATATTCTAGTGTTCAGGCTGGAAGCCTTGACACTTGGAAGGGGTATTTTCAAAGTATGCAGATATATTTTGATATTTTTCTAGTATAAGAGCATATTTGACAAAAATTACTCTAGAAGCAATATGGAATATGTCTGGTGTGAGTACTTTTATGCCACATTCCTCTTAGAATTCTTTAATGTAAGGAGAACCTGAAATTAAGGGATGCTTTTCAGCTGCCATGTCATTCTTGAAATTACCCGTTTGGTAGACAAGTCAGTGCTGATTCTCTAAGTGCTTGCCTCTGTCTTGTGTGATTTATAGTAGAAGGACATAATTCATCTGAAGTTAAGCGAAATCACTGGCAATCTCTTCCACCTCTCATGCAGGTTAAGCCCTAAATCCGCATGGTTTTATTTTTAAACCATAAGTGATTTCAGACTATGTGTTTGTTCCTGCATCCCATAGTTGCATATGAATTTATTTACTTCAGTGCCACTTACTGAAATCAAACCACTCTCTTAATACTCGTTTCTTAAATAAAGTAGCAATGCTCATAGTTGTTGCTGGAATGGGCAGGAAAGGAATATTTTTAGCTTTAAGCAAATAATGTCCTGTATAGCAAACTCTCATCATTTTATCATAAAGGCTTTGTATCTTTTCCATTCTTGTCTTGGGCATTGATAGATTATTTTCCTTTACTGAAAGGACTAACTGATCTCTTTAGTGTAAAAGAAGTTAACCTAGCCTCAAGATAATGTTCGAATCCATCAGGAAGATGCAGGTGAATATACTCAGAAAAGAGAAGTGTTTCCAGGAAAGAGGTATTTGCTGCATATCACGAAAGTGTATCAGAAATCAGAAGATAAATACAAAGCTGAAAAACTCTCAGGTTTTGCCATGGTTCTGTGATACTTGTCTTCACACTTTGTTTTCTGTGGTCAACAGAGTTCATGAGAATCTTGGCTTTCATTTTCAGTGAAATTGTTTCTGACCATTGTTTGGAGAAAGCCTTGAAAACTTGAATCAAGGACATCTAATAGCGTCAGGAAAGGCAGGGAAGGAAGAAACTTTACAGTTTTTCATCAAACAAAATCTCATGGCACTTAAGGCAATATAAGGATTTTTGCAGTGCACTGAATTAGATATTTTTTCATAATATTTTTGCTTCGCTGCACTGAAAAATATCCAAGAGAGGTATTTAAGCACATTCCAAGAATAAATCACAAGGGGATTTTGAATCTGCAGCAATCAGGGTGCAACTCGGTTCTGGCTTTCTTGGTTTGCCTGTGAGAAAATCACCTTTTAATATGCAGCACTGATTTTGTATATCATGCAAAAATACAGCCATAATTTTAAGAGTAATTGGGTGTGTATGCAGAGTTCTGCTGTTCAATATCTGTCATATACATCTAGGGGAGATCAATGTTAATCTTTTCCTATATAAAAAATGTGGCCTTGATAAAATGGCCTGTGTTTTGAGCTTTAAGTGCCCTGAAGTAATCAAGTTTCAGCAGCCAAACTTTGGCCTTAGGTTGACTGTGTTGTTTGGTTTATAGTTTATAGTACTAGGAGGAATTGCTGTGATCCTTGTGATGTGTTTGTTTTGGCAATTGTTATGGGGAGTTATTCTTTCTCTTATTGAGGCTATCATGATTTATCTCACTAGAAACCAGCAGACTTGCACTAAATGTAATATAAATGAATAGAAACCTCAATGTGTTGTCTTTGCAATTCAGTATAATTTAGCTTTGTGTGGACTTTTAGTAAATCCACATTGGAACTACTTTATGTCATTAATAAATCACTTATTCCTTAGCTGTATGTTTGCCAACTAGTTACTGCAAGATAAACAGCATGGAGAATATCTGAATAGCTTGAGATGTCCTTTCACTTGAGGGATGTGTTAACTGTAAATACGCAATTTCCTGCAGATTTCAAGAATTCCATTCACAGATGTTAAGAGTTATTTGGTGTCAAATAATAATGTTTTAAAATATGAGATTGTGGGGAAAGAAAAGGGAGAGGGGAAGGAAAGGTATAGTCTTGAAGTTTTGCAGCTATATACTTGAATCTTGTATGCAGCACCTCTATAACTGGGGTCAAGTGAATCTTAGCTAGACTTCTAAACAATTCTTTGGCAGCAGAGGGAATAGTCTTGAAATTTTCGGGATCAGCATCGAATTATTGAAGAGCTATTATAATGCCTGACGGTGTAATCTTTATCCCAAGGCATAAAATACAATCCCATATACCTTCTTTTCCTTTTCCATCAACTCCTTTCTCATATGATTTCCTTATGACTAGATGACATATTCACAATTTTTTTTGTGTGATACCTGCTGATAAAGTGAAGGTTCTTGATATAATACTCTTTAAATGCAAAATTTCCAGCTCTAATACATCTGTTTTGTCCCATAGTTCATCTGGGATGTCTTGCTTATAATCAACATTCTGACTTCTTTGCAGATTATTTTACTATAATACAGGGAGATTTCTAACACAAATGCATTTAATAGGATTTTCTTTGTTTCACTGAATGAATCTTCCAAAAGCCTGAGGTGCTTTAGAATATTGCATCAAGTACTATTCACTGTATTAAATCTCAGTAGAACACATGCAGCACTGGTGTGCAAGGTATCAGTGATATACTTTGTTTTTCCTTCCCTGTCTTGGATCATCTAAGCCATTATATGGATGCATTTCATCACATTTCCTTAGAAGTTAAAAACTTCTGTGTAAGTGACATTTTGAATTAAGTAGTCAACATGTTCCAGAAAGAACTCAGGGCTGTGATGGAACACAGTGTGGCATCTAAGGAAGTTAGAGCTCTGTCAGTTGTAGTTCGTAAGAGCTGCAGTACACATTGTAGGCATTGAGCAGAGTGTGGATGTAGGAAAATCAAGCAGACCTAGATCAGTAAGAGCTTTCTATACCTGATTGTAATACCAATGTTTAAATAACTCTCATGTCTATCTTTACCTATTACTAAAGGCGTACATGCTTTTATCTATAAAATACCTGGTTTGCTGGGTAATTCTGGAATTGACATGATCTTAATGGTGCTGAGTTGCTCAATGTTCTGCTGTACACAAAAGGCACCAAGATAAACAATGTAGGTGGGATTTTGCAAGACTTGATCTGTTTTTTGGGGGATACCATTACTGTCTGGACCTCAAGTGGTTTAGGGTGCAGGAGTTAAAATGGGTGAGCCTCAATATGATTTTAATGGTCTGGGTCAAATTTTGAAGAGAAATGATGGTATATGTTGAAAACACAGCTTTTAAGGGGAAAAGAGCCATTTTTTCACATTTAAATTTTGCTGATATTTCTGTGGGGAAGATTCTGAGTGTATGCATTCTTGGCATCAAGAGATGAGGAAAGATTTGAGAAAAGAAATTAGGAACCAACATGGAAGGAAAACAGTGCCCAGAGGAACTGTGAATGCAGTCCTAAGAAGAAATCAAAAGCAGCCAGTACACAGGGATGCATTTTGCACTGGAGAATGCAATAGTGTTTATATATTGGCTGATTAGGTACAGAAAAGGAAAGGAGCAAATGGATGGAAATGGCTCTTTCTGAGCTGATGTGTTTCAGTTGCTGACAATAAATATGATTATTAAATTTACTGTCAATGGAAAAGTTTATAGGAGCAAACCATCTAAATATATTTGTGCATTATTATGTTTTTTAGCCTTTTTGTCTAAAAGTTGTTTTGTTTTTAGGAACCTCAGGCAGTCAAAACACTATTTACCACTTCTTCAGCTCATAATGAGATTTAAAAAAGAAAGATTTTTCATTGCTTTTTGTTTGCCTTCTAGTTTTTGAACCTTTAGGTCTAACTAGATGTTGAAAAACATGTTCATTAAATAAAAGCTGGGAAAACATGTTAGGCTTATGAATTCAGGAACCAGAGAAGCACCTGCATGGCTTGAAATGCATCTTCATTTAACATAATGATTTCCTGAAGTTGATTGCTTGCATGTACTTTTAGGAGTCCCAATGAACTTTGAAGAGTTGTGTTTCTTAGTTTTGATTTGCATTAACTGAATCTACTGTTCATATAGAAAGTTTAACACTTTGTTAAAATGGTACTGCTCTAAGAGGCCTCAGTGGCCATTCACAGCTAACTGGAACCATTAGTCTCCTAAGAAATAGGCCATTTTACTTCAAGAAATGAGACATTTTTGAAATCTGCTCTTTATCTTAAATGCTAGTGTGATGTTAAGTGCTATGATGAGCTGTCATATTATCCTGTTGCAAGGACTCTGCACTGTTACAAATTCTAGTTCTTATTTTGCTAAAATTTGGAAGAGTTTCTTAAAGTTTGCTAAACTCTTTTGAATGTGATTAGATATGTTCACTCAGATCAACTAGTCTTGATCTGACCAGTTACTTCACTCCTTTACTCTTGTCCTATATTACCCTTATTTTAACTCTGATGTGTGACATATGATTGCTGAAAGGCTGGATGATCATTCTAAAGTCTGCCACCACCTCCTTCTCATACAGGAAAGATTCAAGCAGG
>NW_008668779.1:47992-53603 GCF_000695815.1 Acanthisitta chloris
TAGCTCTGACAAAATGTTCATTGCTGGTCTCTTCAGTCTCTACAACATAATTTTAGGCACCATTTTCATCACAACTGGATTGTGAGTTGAGAGGAGAAACAAAAATCTCTGTGTTGCTTCCTGTACTTTAATTCTGTTTGGAGGAATGTAGAGCGTGGTTGGTGAAGTAGTGTTTGTGTGCACCAATCAGGTAAAACATTGATGGGAAGAGACCCAGTGTTGTTGGAATACATCAGAAAATATTTAGGAAGCTTAAGACAAAGTTGTTGAATATGCCAAGGTATGAAAGTAATACAAACCTTGGATGTTATGTCTTAGTGTTGGATACCTCCTTGGAGTGCTTAGGCTGCACTATCACTAATTATGAGGTGAGCAAAAAGTGGCAGATAGTGGGAGAAATGTTTGAAGATGTGCTGCTTATCACAGGTTAAATCCTGTCTCAAGATATGCAATATCAGCTTAGGCTGATATTGCACTTGGCAGCTCTTATTCACTTGGCAGTCTAAGCTGCTATAACTGTTTTGCCCCTTCAGGGAGCTTGTTTTGGGGATACTAAATATTTATCAATGCTAACATCTTTTTAAAACTGCATCCTTATCTTTATTGTTTAAAGATAATATTTACTGGCCTGCGGGAGAGGCACATAAGGATAGGGATTGTGTTCTTTTATTCCTCCCAAGACTGAAGCAGAAATTATTTATAATGTAGTCCTAGCTCTTGCTGTTATAGAGAGAACTTTTGGCCTCCTAGAAAGGATATTAGGATGTGTAATTAAATTTGATGTAGTTACAATGTTTTCCCAAAATTTGCAAAATAGTTTTTCCAGCACAGTGATGCAAATTAAATAATATAGCTGTTAAACATGGCTTATCTTTTGAATGGAAGGCAAAGATTAATGACTCAAACTAAAATGATGCATTAGATGTGTGTGGTGAGACACAGTCTTGCAGTGATGTAGGAACTGGAACCAGAGAAGTTGAAAAATATTAAAATGTAATTA
The DNA here is from genome assembly GCF_000695815.1 of Acanthisitta chloris. Taxonomy (NCBI): domain Eukaryota; kingdom Metazoa; phylum Chordata; class Aves; order Passeriformes; family Acanthisittidae; genus Acanthisitta; species Acanthisitta chloris. The sequence continues at coordinate 48,993 of NW_008668779.1, forward strand.
CTAGAGCCACATGCTTAAGTAAAAAAAAACCCAAGACAAAACAACACGAAGCCCCTCAAAAAACTCCAAAACAAAGCAAAACTACACATTCTGTACAAGGGGAAGAAAATAAATGCTTGAAATAAATGCTCGTCTTGTACATATTATATACACGTATAATAACTTTTTAGAATAGCCTGGCTCTCAATTGCAATCTTATGTTATACTAAGCCTGTCTGCAACTTCAGCAAAATAAAGTCTTCCTGGGAAGAGACTGCAAAGTCTGTTCTGTAGAGCATTCCTGAGAAGTTTTAGAATTGAGTATAAATGAAAATAAATTTTATTGGCAAAACTTACCTATACAGAGCTAAATCTGTCGACAGGTGTGGTGCATGGAAGGAATTCCTCCCTGGTCAGTTTGCTAATGACTTGTTGGCTTTTATTTCACTTTCCTATATGGAGTATATTTCAGTCCACCCTCTGGGATCACCTGGGTATTTTGATCAACAGATTTCTGTCCTTATGGGTAATGGAGGCAGGATGATCCCACCTTGGGGCTCTGCCTTGCAGCCTGTGGTGTGACAAGAGCAATGGCAGCTACTTCCAGCTGCTCACATCAGGCAGCAGTTCAGGAGACAGGGCCTTATCTTCACTTTGTATGAACAGAATAGTGTCCTGCATTGCAAACACAGGTGACAGGTGCAGGGAGATGCTTTTGCTTTAGTGCTGGCTCCACCATCTGAGCAGCTGTTTTGAGTCTCCCTGCGTGCTGGAGCAGCAGACCAGCCCTGAGCCACTCATTGGCCACCTGACTGAAATGCTGCTAGTGCATAGTGCAAAGGGATAACTTTTTCAGAGGTGGTCAGTGGCTGATGTATCCACAGACATAGAAATCTGGACTTGTGTTGGTGCTTTTATGGAAGTTAGTCTTCTCTAAAGATCTGTGTTTTCTTCCTCTCTGTGAACAATGTATTAGTACTAATACTTGTATCATACACATGATGTGTATGGTTATCTGGTGGTGTGCTCTGCTCAGATGAAAGTGTGTTGTGGTTATTTTGGTTTTGTTCATTTAAGGAAAATTTACAGGAAGAGAAACAGTTCTTTTATCTTTGTTCTTATGTATAACTGACCTTTCTGACAGGCCTATTTTGCATGGAAAGGCTGGATTGATTTCTGAGTTGGTTGAAAATGACATCAATTAAGTTGGTTTAATGGAGTAAATTTATGCAAGAGATACAAATTAAGATGCTTTAATCCTTAGATAAATGAGGTTGTATACAGGGATTCTGTTCTTCTGTGTCATGGGAAGAGGTTACCAGTGATCAACTGTCTGCCATCACCCTACTGTGGGTGCTTGCTAAAAGAGCTGCTCACATAAATACTCAGTAAAACTTCTTGAATCTGTAGGTTTAAGCTGTTGAAATTGGTGGGCAGATTTAGCTCATTAGTTTCTTGACTGAATAGATGAGTCTGAGAAGACTTGCACTCACAACATCTGTCAGCAGGTTAGTTTAGTGTCCTGTCTACTGGAAAATGCTGCCAAGTAGAGTATTACAGCTTCTTCCACCAAATTACCTAGATTTGGAAGAGGGTATCTGCCTGCAATTTATTTTTTCATTCCCACTTCTGTTGCCAATTTTGATGTTTTTTATATCTAGGGTTTTTTTTTCCAAAATGGGAGTATTTTTAATAAGCATTTCTTCAAGTTATCTTGAACTTGGTTGCCTATGGGGAGTCTAATTCACGAGTAGTGTATAATGGGGTGTGCTCTAAGTGGTATGAATAAGAAAGCACAGAAAGGCAGGTTTATATATAAGTTAGGTCTATTTAAGGCTGTGGTTGATGTTGGGAAATCTGGTAGGTGTAAATAAAAAGAATTTAACTTTCTCTACACTTGTTTTACCTTTGAGGCAAGACACTCAAGCCAACAGAAGATATTAAGCCTATCAAGTTCACCTATCCCCATAGTTTGTTGATTGCACATTAGCTGTATCTGATTCGAGAATATTCGAGAATACATTATACAGTGATTCAGTGACTAATTACTACTCATTTCTTTCTTGCTAACTATTTCATGTTGGTTTTCTGAATGTATTTCTAAAATTGAAGTAATTGATTTCCAATATGTATCATTGAGTTTAGTTCCTTTTTCACTGTGCATAGCAGGTATAACGGAGAAAAGTTTGATTAGATGCTGACTGCCTAGTGTCTCCCTGAGTAACTGTAGATTTAAAATGGCATTAAAGTGCATTCCAACTTGTTCATGCTTTAATGACCATTCAGTGGTCTTTCTGCTGAAGGTGGGGAGCAATTTTCTTCCCTACTGTTTCATGAATTCAGAAACATTTTACCTATCTGTGGTGATTGGTATGCCTGCCTCCCAGTTTTTCCAGTGACCTGTTCTTCTGTCAGCAAAAAGTAATTTGCTAACTCTGGCTGCTCCAAATGGAGTCTTTCCCTGCTTTTTCTCTCAATGTTTCAAACACCTACACATACACACAGACTGTACTCAAATGCATATTGAAGTACAGTGTAAAACAGAACTTCACTTCGCCTGAACACATCTGAAGAGGAAATTCTAAACAGTATCTGGAATTAATTTTTTACTGGTGTAGATATATTTTCTGCATGTCTCTAACAGTAAAATCAAACATTTTCAAGGGATAACATTACTGAGACAATTTAGAGGTAATGTAGACATAGACTGAGATGGTATTTTGCCAAAAACACTGGGATTTTTCAGCAGTCTAATTTTATTTGATCCTTAGTGGTGGACTTACTTTCCAACAGTGTAGACTCTTTCTGCTCAAGTGCTTCCTCCTGGCACTATTTCCATGTCCTATGTGTAGCAGCTGGATTACCATATATTTTAGTCCTGCATATAGAAAAGCTGCAATGATAGTAAAAGTAAGTGTTCAAATACTTTCAGCTTGTTGGCACAGAGGTAAGTGGTGTGGCATAGTACTGGGATGTTAGGAGACTGCATGGTTTAGTAAAAAAAAATATTTTTTGAACTGAGGATTGAGACCTCTTTTAGGGCTGTGGATAGATCAGCTATTTGGTTCCATTAAGATGTGGGAGTGAGTAAATACTTGCAGACAGTAATTACAGCCTAGTTTTGTTCCCCTGCTGAGGAGAAATGGAAGTGCTGATGCCTGGGGAGGATGAGTGCTGGAGGGAATGGAAGGGTGGCAGGAAGACAGATGAGGCAAAAGGGGTTGCATTTTAAAAATGTTTGAAAAACTGTCATAAGTGGTTAGACAAAGTTTAATGTTAGCTTGTGATAGAGGAAAACCAGCACAGAATAGCTCGGTGATTGATGACTCACTCGAGATTCACTTAGAAAAAGAATAATCTTTAAATAAACTTTATAGCACTTGAGATCCTCTGATACTGAACTACTTCAGGTACAGAGGAAATAGTCTGCAGGCTCTGAAAACTTGGTCACTGTTGGCAGGTTGTTTCTGGTTAAATCTACTGGTCCAAATCACCAAGTTGTTCATGTATTTGTATTCCAGAAAGTTGTATATAGCCAGGAGGATGCTTAGATTTTCTGTTTGAGAGCAATGCATTGACCATCTGCACTCTCTGCTCCTGCAGGCTGAATGCAGCTTTTGTCTAATGGCTTCCTCTCAAGAAGAACTTAATAAAATCTGCCATAGATGAAATGGTGCAGAGTTTAGCACATACTGTACTTATCTCACAAACAACAGGATGCCTTGGTCTGGTTTAGGTTTTGGCTCAATATGGCAATCATTCATTGTTTTTAATACAGAGACTACAGTTGGTCTTCTCTGTACAGGATAATGGCAGAACGTGTAATACTCTGAAATTCTTAAGAAATACTTGCACGCCAAGTGCAAAGGCACTGGACCTATTCCAGCAAAGCACTCAAACATGGACTTAATTGTAGGTACACAAATAGCTTCTGTTCATGCAGTATGGCTTGGCAGAAATCCAAAAATTAACTACCTGCCCACAGAGGTAAAAGCTTGGAACTACTGAAGGCTATTGAAGTCAGTCATTGCTGTTTTCAGAATAGGTTTTACTGTTGCCCACTGGACACTCTTTGTTCACTCAAGACAGTGCTTCTCTGCTTTCTTTCACCTGTGTGGAAGTTCATCTTGCTGTCTTCACACACCCAGCACTCCGAGAGCTGTAAAGACAAACTCCATCGTAGCAGCAATGCCATCCTAATCATCTGGGTCATAACTGCTGGTATTTTTCAGATTTAACTCAGCTTCAACCTTCCTAGTGGGGAGATGACTTGTAATAAAAATATTTGTATGAGCACATGCATATTCTGAGACCTAGTGAATAAAGATGGGGTTTAAAAAAATCTTTGTTCTGACCTTGTATTTATGAAATTAAGATAGTTCAGCTCCTTTATGCTTCAGTACTCTTTTGGTGCAATGAACAATATGAAACATAACTTCTGGTCAATGTAGTCCTACTTGCAGAGATGTCTCTACAGGTAAGCTGAAATACTTTGGGCAATTAGGTGGTGCTGTTGAGGCCAGATGTGTTATGAAGGCGCTGAACAGGGTGGTTTCATGTGGCTTTCTATTTGAAGTGGAATGTTTTGAAATATTCACAGTAAACCAGAAAGTCTTCATGCCTTTTAGCAGG
>NW_008668779.1:53619-77720 GCF_000695815.1 Acanthisitta chloris
TACCAGGCATATGTGAACTCCAAAGATTTTGAAAGGCTTGTTACAGGTTCTGCTTAAAAAAACCCCAATGCACAAGCTGATGGAAGTGTATCTGGATGCTCTCACAGAATTTCATGAGTCTGCCAGGGTTTTGGGGATAGTTGTGTGAAGAAAATCTCTTATGACAACAGGTAGAGTTGGAAAATTGGTATGAAGAGTGATCTGAATCTTAGTAAATGATTCAGAATAAATTTGTTGTTTGATATGCTAGTTTTCTTGCTGATCTGTTCCTTTCAGACAAGTTCTGAGCTGTGCTGTAGACAAAGAATAAGAGAAAATACCTGTCAAAAAGGATTACAAACTGAACAGAAAAGATGGGGGAAAATGATGGGAAAATAGAGATGTCTCCATTTTACAGGTGAAGTTCTGAAGTTTTCAGAGTTTCTTTGGAAATATGCAGAATGCCAAGGGTCCCACTGAAAACAAAATCAAGTTTGAGATCCAGCTTTCTTTGACCAAGATGTTGTGGAACCAGGTCATGATGTATTTCCAGATTTCTTCAGAAAGCCAAACTAAAGCTTTTTGCTACAGGATATAATCTGTTTCCTGTCTGATGTAGTGGTGGTATTAAAGCTCATTAGAATTAATCATCAGTTCAAATTGCTTCACCACTTAATCCCAGCGAGTGTCACTCCGGGATGTGGCTTCTGAACTCCTGTTTTCTTGCAGTGACTTTCAGAGATCTACCCTCAAGGTTTCTTGTCAGAGAGGCTGAATGATTCCTGTGGTGCATCACGAATTTGAATGTGCAAACTGTTAAACTTTGTGTGAATGCTTTTTTCAGAACCACTCCACAAAACCTCTCGGAGGGTATCCCAGCTTCAGGAATGTGTAACAGAGAAGGCGCAGGTGGCAGTTTGCCATCGTAGTTTTATGATGTGCCTCATTCTGAGGGATGAGGGACTCCATTGAGGAGGAGGAGGCTGAATCATAAGCTGTTGGCACAACTGAAGCATGTGAAATTTTGCTGTGCAGTTCTGGTGTTTGAGATGTTTCTGGCTCTGCTGAATTCTAACACAGATTGCTGCTGACTCATGGCTTTTAGGAGAGCTGGCTGTTATCTGCCTTGGGGAAAACAGGAGTTTACTCTTCCTGCATAAGTTTCATATGTTTATTTTAAATGGGAATTTTTCCTGTTTTTTTTTTCTTTAACCCTCCCCCTCCCATAAACCTTAAAAAATGACAGTATAGGTGTAGATAGTTGCTGTAACATGCAGATGCTGACCCATATCTCATCAACGCTTGTCTGCAATTCTTGCCTTTACAGTTTTTGCAGTACCAGCATTAAGCACTGGACTGGGAAGACAGTCTGGAATTTGGGCAAAACTTTAGAGTTTTTTTATATGGAACCTCACGGGGTGAGTTTCTGGTCTCTGACTACTAATACAAATAATTTTGTGGAGAGATGTAATAATTCCAAAGATGCAGCATATGTCTCAGCAGGGATCATTTTTCCATGGACACTGCTTATTAGTCCCACAGTTCATTATGTTTCATAGACTCTAACTACCTTCATTTATAGCAGAAACAGTTCACAGAAGTGGTCACTGGATAAGAGTGGATGAGAGAGTGATTCCCACAGCAGTTACAATTTTAATGAAGAGTTTATTAGTATGTACCTCTCTCTCGGCCTATTGTGCAACTGGAATCATAGAACCATCTGGGTTGGAAGAGACCTCAAAGATCGTCGAGTCCAACCTTAGAAAGGTCTGTTGTGATAACAACTTCCAGTGAAGTCTGCTATCATCACTGGAAGTTGCTTCTAATCCATCATATTCTAATTTCAAATATACTAACATTTCTATTCTATTTCTGTAATCTAAATTTTAGTTCTTCTAATCTAATTCTAGTTCATTTTGTGTTTGTGATGACCTCAGCATAGAGCACAGGTTAGTTAGTTGTCCACAGAAACATTTTCTTCGAAAGCTGATTTTTTTTAAAAGCAAATTGTATCTAAACTCTTATTTTAAAATAGAAGTCAGATTTCTTGAGTACCACAAAAAGAACACTTTGTTGAGAGTGTTAAACTTGTTTAGAAGGTAGATTTGGTTTGCAATCCCTGTTCGTCCCATGGCAGAAGGTCCAATAATCTTCAGTTACTGTCAGTGAAATATTTGTGTTTCTGCTTTCAGTTGTGGTTTGCCCCATCTCTGGAAGTGTTCAAGGCCAGGTTGGATGGGCCCCTGAGCAACCTGGTCTAATGAATGGTATCTCTGCTCATGGAAAGTGGGTTGGAACAAGATGAGATTTAAGGTCCCTTTCAATCCAAATCATTCTACGATTGTATGAGCCTGTGATTCTGTACAGTTTAAAGATTGTTTCCACAGTGATCTTTTAATGATTCCACAGCCTTACATAACTTAAGGAGCCTGAAGGACAAGCAATGAGTGTCTGTGAGGGATAGCACCTCTTAACTGGAGGTGCTGTAGAAGGGCTCCTGCTGTGGCAACACAGTCACAAAGTCCATCAGCTATGCCAGTGTGACAGCCTGTTTGCACACTCTTACTGTGTGGTTAATGCAGGTATTTTACAAAAGATGAGTGGGTTGATTTGTAAGTGCATGTTCTTGCTTGGACTAGTTTAAATCTGACTTAAGTTTCCAGGGTCTACAAGTGTCACTGCCTCTTGAATTCAAATGCTCTAGGACTAAAACTGGTTTGTCCAAGCCAAAACTTGGATCTCAGATATATTTTTAATTTCAAGCTCAATAAAGGTGTTCTTTAAACACAGTTTATAACCGATGGGATAATTTCACTCTGACACATGCTATAATTTGTACTCTGGTACAGGGAATGCAACATTCTGGACCTGTACCTTCCACAGCTTATGCAGAATCTTAATATGTTAGTGTGTTTGAAGGAGAAGCATGTGAACTAAATCTAAAAATAAAATAAATTGAGTGAGTTGTTTTCATAGCTGCAGGAAAATGGACAAAATGGAAGCAATATCTTACTGCCTGTGTTCTGTTCCAGTGCCTTTTAAAAATTATTAATGGATTCTGGAAGAAAATTACATCATTTTACTTCACAATTAATAACACAATTATGTTTTTCATATAAATATGAGAGTCTTTCTTACACTGGCTAAATTTTCCAAGAAGAATAGTAAACATGATCAAGCATATTTTTTAAATCAAGTACTTGTTCTGGTTTGTTCTTCAGGACAGTTTCTGTTGTGCACACACATTTGTCTGTGAAATCCTGAAGTTGTGACAGTCATGAGAGGTGTTTCAAGTGTTCTGGACCCTCCCACATGCTGTTAATTCAGATAAAGAATTTGCACGTGCTGTAAGGTCACACTGACTTTAATGAAAACTTAAGTTTTGGGGCATGCTGTAATTTTGGTTAATATCCACAATACTTTACTGTATGAAGAAGCCATGGGACAGTACCTGTATCTTGTTAGCTTCTTAATGGCTGAATAATTTACCACATCTTCATGTATGCAGCAGTGCAGTAGTCTGATGAGACTACTTGATTTCATGTGAGATTAAGATGAAATTAGTCTTAGGTTGAGTTCTTCAAAAATGTCCTTTAAAGGGAAAAATAACCTGAATTAACTGCAAAATAACCAGCGTTGTTATGACAATAATTCAGCAGTGTACCTGCAAAAAAGTTGGCATTGTGGATTGCTGTGTATTACATCTGAAGTTTTAAAAGCAACGAACTCGCAAAATCTCTCACTGTGGATAATATGGAAGTGAAATAAAAATCCTGCAGATATTTTCCAGTGTTTGATAGAAGGAGAAACTGTGGGACAAGGTGGAGGGGGAGTGCTGTTTGAAGGCATTCAGCTTTGGTTTGCCTTTTTCTGCCTTTTTCAGTGACTGGAACAAGACACCTTAGACAGTGCTTCTGCATGCCACCTGAAACCTCAAATGCCCAAAAGGCATTCTTTCCTCACCTTTAAAGACAAACTCTGACTTGATGTCTCTCATTCACTAAGACAGATGAAATTAGCTGAAGGGCAGTGAACTTGCTTTGGGTGATATACAGGGGAGCCTGCTGTCAGCAATTATTACTGCAAATAATAATAAAAAAGGTGAAGCAGTCGACTTTGGATGTGAGCAAGTACTGAATATTTATATCTGCTGGCTAAAGCTAATTGGAACTGTGAGTCTCTGCCCATGAATCAGTACAATTTGTGCTTGGAATAAACTTAGTAACAGATCTCTCATTGACTTCAATTATGCAGGATGCAAGTCAAAAGTGACAAGTAGCCATGACTGTATGTAGCTATTGAAGAGTGAGAGGAATTAGGAATGTGATTAAATTGAAGTAAAGAAATTGAGAAGGTCTTCTAGCTGTTCTTCCTGAATGTTCTTATATATCACTGTGCAAAATCCACAAACATAACACTGTATATGTGAAGATTTGAGTCCTGTGACTGTTTCTCAGCTCTCTCCTCAGGTTTTGTAATGCATAGGGGGGAAAAAAGTGCTTGCCTGTGAAGTGTTCAGTGAGCTGGTTCTGATTCATCTGGTAATGAACTCCTTTGAAGTACTAGTGCCCTTTGCATGTGATAAAAAGCAATTGGATTATCCTGCTCTGTGTTTTCAAAACGTTTTAGTACCTATAAAGGGAACTGCTTCTGCTTTTGCCATCTTGCATTTGGTCAATATGCTGTTCCATTACAAAACCTGAAAAAGACTTCCTGCCTCTTCAAATAAGAGTTTTATTTTCAGTTTATAAATACAGTTTGCCTTCTATTCAATGAAGTTTGGATGGTCTTTTAAATAAAAATTAAACATGTTATTTTTATTAGTCTTGTTAAGGCACAAATGACTGCTTATTTTAGCAGATGGGTTGGAGTCTGAGGGTTAAGCTCAGTATCAAGTTTTCAAAAACCATGAAAAATTAGTGAAAGTAAATTGGTGAGTATTGCAGGGAAACAGGAAGTGTTCTGCATCTGAATACAGACCAGTTAATGTGATATTAGGTATGTAGACTCACTTTTGATTGCTTATCAAGTCCCATCACTGAAATAGTCTGGGATGTTATGACATATTAGTACTTCTCTACCTGTATTTTTGATGTATTAAAATCATACAGGCTAACCAAAAAAAAAAAAAAAAAAAAAGGCTGTGAATTTCCAAACAACTCTGTAGGGGGAAAAAGAGGAATATTCTTTGCCTGTAGAATTTTCCTTGTTTTCCTTTTCCCCCACTACTGTTAATTTCCAGCACCATCCAGCAGTAACAGCCTTTCTTACAAGAAAAAATGTTGATTAAAATCAATGATCTCCTCAATTAAGTTGCCAGATTGCTTGAAAGAAGTAAAAGAGAAAATGCTAATTAATGCAATAAATTGTTTTAATTTTTCTCTCTTAAACAGATCACCACACTGTTACCATTGTGCCTGAGATGTGAATTACTGGAAAACCATTGTTTGAACCCTATAAAGCATGCTAAATGAGCTCACTAAGAGACTCTCTACTGAACCCATAACCACAGATTCATACTGTGCATTACAGGGATGAATGGTGTTCTGTGGTAGTGTAAGAAGTTCAGCCTCTTATGCAGTGTTTCTTATTGGAAATTTTCAGTGTTTTCAACCTGACATCCATTTTGCACATGCAGAAGCTATATTTACATGCATTTGTCCATACAAATAACAAAGAAAATGTGCCTGCACACCTAAGTATTGTTTACACTGGCAGAAGATCTTGTGTGCAAATGTTTTCATCTTTGTTCAGCTACGAAACTCCTTTTGTTTTTCTACTTTTTTTACTTTTGATTTCCTGCCTGGCTTGACAAACTTCCCCCAGCCAGCCAAAATTTCTATGATAGGTGAGAACATCCTGGGTACTGTATGTAACAGATTTTTGCCTTTGGGGCATGTAACATTAACCTTCCTCTGCCTTTCAGCTGAGTCAGGACACCAGACTGCTTTAATTGGGCAGATGTTACAAAGTAGCAATAGAGATCCTGCCCAAACAGCATGATTTAGACCACAAAGCTGTCCTAGCCTCTGTACTTCTGTACTGCCAAGTCAATTAAGGAGATGCTACTCTTCGATCATGGCATGCTATGGTATGTCAGCCAAGTCAAAATGACTTCAACTAGGAAGGACAAAAGTTTTCGAGTTTTGTGCCTGGGGGATTTCCTTGAGGAGAGAAGGGGCTGGGAGATCGTTTGAAGCAAGAAGCATGTCCAGTCGGTGTGGAAAGGGTCACATTTTGGAGAGCTGCCAAATGTACTGTTCAGGATATTATACAATTGAAGAGAGTAATATCAACATCAAAATATAGTGCTGAGGTATTTTGATCCAAATATTACTTGAAATTATTCGTCTACTTCAGACCCTGTAAATCAGAAAAAGGACATTTATGTTAGTCATGTGCAATTAAAGAACATTCTTAAATTTATGTGCAACTTCGGTTGATTTTAGTAGGGCAACATTATTTCTTAAAGTAAGTTGCCAATAATTTTTTTTCCTGAATAAGCCCTCTGCATTGCCAAGATAATATCTATGGGTTTTGTGTAGCATTTCATTCAGGTTCCACTAATCTATGTTTGTCTTAGATGCTGAAAAAGCTTCATCATCCAGACTTGATTAAAGACACCAATAAGTGAATATTCTCTAAAAAAAGGACAACATGATGATAAATTTCTTCCAATCTCTTGATGGTTTGGTGTTCTGCCTGTTTTTTCATTTTTCATTTTCTTTTTTTTCTTTGTTACTGTTTTTGGTGTGGGTATTTGGTGTGGATGCTCTCTACTTTTACAGTTCTCTAAAGAAAGGATAAAGATATTTGGATTTATATAGTCCTTGCATAACTATAATTAGTATTAATATATCTGGAATCCTCCCCACACCTGTAGCTTAAAAAAAATCTTGGAAAGACTACTAAACCCAGGTAGAGATGTAGATTTTCTGTGTGAAAGGTTACTTTGTAGAATTCCTCTGGAATAGGGAAGGTGCTGTCCATAGATGTCCCATCAATACTTCATTTCCATTCTGCTCTGAGATTTCACTTCATTGAATCATAAAATCATAAAATTTTAGGGGTTGGAATGGACCTTGCAGATCATCTAGTCATTGCATGAAAAATATCAATTGCATTTTACAGTGCTGACTAAGCACAGGTATGTGCTTGATGATCCATAGCACTTATCTAGACTTTATCATACACACTTTGTATCTCTGAAGTGCTTGGAGGGTGAGCACTCAGATTCCACTAAACCACTCAGTGGTTTCAGACTTAGGTTTCTGATTTTTGTAGGTAGCACACCTGACTGGCTAAATGGACAAAGGCCATGGCTGCATAAATAAGGAAGTGGCAGAATTATTCTTTGGCATTTCTGGTCAGGTAATTGAGAAGGAAGATGAGCAGATGGAGTTTTGTGCAACTGTCACAAGCTAGAAATGCTTTTGAATTGCTGTGATAAGGCAGATATATCTTCATTAATGATTTAATTGGAATACTAAAAGACTCCACCTGTAACTATTGGCTGAATATAATAGAATATTAGACAATAAAGTAAAATGATAGAAAGTGATATCCTGAAAACAGCATGCCTGGCTTATGAAATAAATAGGCATTCAGGGTTCTTAACACATGTTTACTGCTTTAGCTTTCTGAACCATGTCATCATGACAGTGAGGTGACCCAGGGGGAAACAAAGTCTTAGCTGGCCAAATTCACTGTTGCTTCTTTATTTATTTATTTATTTTAAGTTTATGTGAAGTTTAACTAGCAATTCAATTTTTGGTAATATTTTATGCTAATTTTGCCCAGAGATAAAGAAAAAAATAAAGTGAAGGATGAGAAAATAAGTTTCCATTTGCTGCTTTCAGCTGGTGTTTTCACCCTCTCAGCCTAACACATGGCATTTTCTCTCCTGTGTACAAAACCTAATACTTTCTTAAGACCTTAAGATTTCAATGAGAATAATTGCAGCATATGTTAACAAAGACTGCTTTTTAAAAACATTTAAAGATTCAACTAAAAAGTAAAGGCTTTGAATGCTTCCATCTTCTAAACTGTGCTGATGCTGCTCAACTTCTAACTTTAGATGCAAAGGTAATCCAAAGCACATATTTGGGGCTTATTCAGTCTTTCCATTTTGGTCTGCATTTTGTGGATGCTAAGCTTTATGTGCATAGGCAACCTCAATCTCATCAAATTGCATTATTTTGGACAGTCCTTTCTGATACCACCAATGTTCTTCTTGATGGACTTTGGTATATTCAGTTGTTTTGTGTGCTAAGTGCAAATATAAGCATTCAGATTGATAATTCAGAACAGAATCAAAATATCCAAGAGTGCCTGCTTCAGTAATATCAGTGCTCAATTTCTAGGACATTTCCCTCCAAATAGCCTGTTTTTAGTCACTATTGATTTCCTGAACTTTCATCTGCTTGATCTAAACTTGCCTTTGTTTCAAAAAATTCCAAAACAACTGTCCAGAAAGCTCCATGACTTACTGCATAAGATTGTGAAGAAAAGTGCATTTTCTGCTATTCAGAAAATGTTTGCAATTTTTTTGGTGTTACATAATACTAAAAGTCTCTCTTTTAAAGCATCAAGATCTGCAGGAGGCAGGAGTATGACTAATCTTTGCTTTGCCTTATTTGAGGCAATAGTTTTGAAATAACAAAGCTATGCAAACCTGACTGTACCTGTTTGTAGGAGCCTAGTAATATGTTCAATTCCTTGACATCAGAGATGAAAACAAGCACAGAAATGCTATTAACTTTTCTTAAGTGCTGGAGAGAAATTGAAGTGTTTTTCTGTAGGGGAATATTGACCACTTTAACTTACACAAGCACCTGTTCCATAATGTCTGCTTAAAATTATATGATCATTAATGGCAAAATTAATGATTAAATATTTAATAATTTAATATTTATTTTAACTACTCCAGGGGTGCAGGCGATGATGTAACAGGGAGTACAGGCAGTGCATTTCTCAGCATGAGGTTGGGATGGCTTCACAAGTGGGAGTGCTGAAAATATGTTAATGTGGTTAGAAGTTATGTGTCTGCTAAGCACCTGCATTCATGTAATAATTCTTTCATTGAAAACTGCTGTGAATTCAGTGAAGTGAGACCTTGTAAGGAGAGGTAATATCTTTCTCGTTCAATAAAAGGTGAAAGATATCCCTCTAAGTATTACTGTTATTAGGAAAGAAGTAGGTCCATAGGCAGTCTATAGCACCTCATCACATATAATTGCTTTTTACTCATTTTGCTGAGAATCTTTGAAAAATCAAATGAGCCATCATATGAACTGCAGGATAAACCCAAAGGATTGGCATAACGTTGTGGACATGCAGATCTTCACTGGGTCACATTCAGTCATGGAATACTTGGAAAATTTTGCTGGTCATTGACCAGCCAATCATCATGGAAGGTACTCAGTTTTCAATGATAAATCTTTAGATTACAAAGTCATTATTAAACAATGCCTACCAATACTATCCTATACAGTAGAGCTTTTTCCTCTTTACTTTGATTTAAAAGTTGCCATCTGTATCCCTTAGGTATGGTGAACTCATATATTTTGAAATTCTGGTGAAGCACTTGCTAAAGATCTCTATATTATTGGCAATACATAGAACAAGACATCTGCTTCAATTAGCTAAAATTGCATCTGTAAGCTCCTTCCAGTTTTTATAAACATTAGTTTCTCAATTTTTATTTTTTTTTTCTGATTTCCCTATCTGAATACAGAGAAATCTGGGGTCTTTAGAGAGACAAAAATGTCTGCTGGGCTAAATGTAATGCTCCATGCAGTTTTGTACTCTTTTTCAAGCAATGTGCAGAACCAAATATATTGAAAGTGAGTAGAGGTAGCCTTGCAGACAAACTGCCCTGGCATGTTACTTTTTGTTTGTTGTAATCTGTTTTTTGCTTTGTTACAAGATTTTGAATAACACCTGTTAATTTTCTTTAATGGCAATAGGAAGAAAGGTGTAAAAAGCACTACTGATAAAGACTAGAATTTGCAGCAGAGTTTAGATCAGCCAATATTACTACAGAAGAGTGTAAAGCAACTGTATATCGTTTCTGCTTCCTGTGCTATGCTTCCATCATAATGCTCAGAAATTGAATTGGGACACAAGCACTCCAGTAACAGCATGTCTAGACTGTGAACGATTGCCTATCTAGGCAAATCTGACTGCAAAAGAAGATGAACGATGCCTGGTAAAATGGGAAACTCAGTAATTCACAGAATAACCCAGTCAGAATAACTAAAAAGATGAAAACCCTAAGGCGAAGCAAAAACATAAAAGATGAACAACAAAGATGCTTAAGGTAGGAAACATGAAAAGTATGGCTGTAATTCTGATGATTCATCACCAGACTTCAGTACCAGATATGATTTATTAATGCATATTGTATTAGGTGGAGATTAAAGCCAATAGGGAAAAAAATACCACATGAGAATGTCTCAATCATGTTTTCAAGATAATCTGAATACAGCAAGTCCTCCAGACATAGCATGTAGTGCAACTAGCTCAAATGATAAAGTCTGTCTGAGTGCCAAGCAAATGATCATCACAGGAACTACTTTTGAGCATATAACATTTTCTGCATGGTCCTTTCTTCAAAGACCTTTGAGGATTGCAGTGGGGTGTGTGTGCTGTCTGCTATGGTCACACTATGTAATTAGCATTTGCAGTTGGTGCAGTGGTTGTGCTAGAATGATGAAATATCCCTTGGTTATTTACGTAGAGTCACAGTTCCCACATGTCACCACTTTTCCACTGTATGCAAACTGCAATGAAATACTATAAAGAAAATAATCAGAGCTTAATTTTTGGAAGCTATATTTAGGTGCTACCCTATAGGTGCAATATACTGTAAAACTTATTGGTTAGAAATCTTACTGTGAGAGATTCAGTTGTTGTTAAAAAGAAATATTTTTTCCTTTTCACATGTTCTTGTTTATTCTTTTTGAACATGAGTTGATTATGTGAAACAGGGTAGTCTTGATGCATTACAATGCAATTACAGAGACTTGTGAAATAGCAATCATTTGGTAATTGAAATAACAATCATTTGTTAATTCCAATTTGTGGAATGAAAGTAATTTAAAAAAAATGTCATGTGGTGTTTGTACTTCCTGTGTTTTCTTCCCTAATTACTACTGAAATTTTTGGCCATAGTTTGCATGTTACTTTAAGCTGTTTGATGAAAAAGTAACCATTCAGATTCTATTCTTAACACGTCTTGGATGGAATTTAAGTACCTTACTATAAAATTCTCAATGAAAAAACACCAAAGTGTTTTGTTTTGGTATTTATCAATTCCAGTTAAAAAACCCCCACAAAACAACAAGCAAACAATCATAAAAAACCCACCCCACAAACAAACAAACAAACAAAAACCCTACAAAATCCAAAAAAACAACAGCCAAACCCAGACGAAATACTTGATCTTCTACTTACATGATCTTTTTGGAAGGCATATCACATCTCAGGATAAAAAAAGTCATGTAAGAAATACTGAAATGAAATCTTTAAATCTTCCTCTAATCTTATATGATGTTGTTTACATATTTGGAAATAATTGTATCAACTATTGAAATAATTTGTGATTCACTAATATGCTCAGTGTAACTCAAATCTAGTTAGCAGTTATCATATTTTGTCCTATTACTTAGTTATTTTCCAGACAGGAAAACAAAAGTGCCATATTTGAACAGGTGATCTTCAAGAACATATGTTATAAGAGTTAAATGTATGAATTTCCTGTTGTCAAGTCACCTAAGGTATAATTGAATTTCAAGTGTAAGTTGAGACTTCATTAGGAAAGCTTCCTGAAAAGCTATTTATATAGGCAGTGTAAAATTAATGCCTTTTATGATACAGTCATCTTTTCCCTCCATGTTTCTGTTGTATGTATAGATGTTCCTTGACTGTGAACATAGGCTGTTGTCATGCTTTAAGCCCAGCTGAGAACTAAGTGCCATGCAACCACTTGTACAACCCCACCACCTGTGGCATGGGGAGGAGAACTGGGACAAAAAGTAAAATTCTTGGGTTGAGATAAGAACAGTTTAATAATTGAAATAAAACAAAATAATATAACAATTTTTATTTTCATGAAAAGGGAGAAAATAAAAAGAGAGAGAAAAAAAATAAAGCACAAGAGAGATAAGTGATGCATAATTGCTCAGCACCCACTGACCAAAACCCAGACCTTCCCAGAGTAGTGGTCAGTGCCTCCTGACCAACTCCTCCCAGTTTATATACTGGGCATGATGTTCTACGATGTGGAATATCCCTTTGGCCAGTCCTGGTTTGCTGTCCTGGATGTTCTCCCTCCTGACTTCTGGTGCACCTGCTCACTGCCAGAGCATAGGAATCTGAAAATTCCTTGACTTAGAGCAAGGACTACTTAGCAACAACTGAAACATCAGTTATTCTCATACTAAATCCAAAACACAGCACCATACCAACTACTAGGATGAAAAGTAATTCTATGCCAGCTGAAACCAGGACAAGAGTATACTTTAAAAATAATCTCATTTTTCTGGCAGAAAATCCTGAATGTTAGTTATCTAACAAGTGTTAGTTTGTCATGGTGAACCAGCAGAACTGAACTGGCCAGGCCATCCCCTGGTGTGTTTAAAAGGAGTTTTCCTTCAAAAGTTCAGATGTGTCAGAACTTAATGTATTCTTTTATGGAGAAATAAGATTTCTACATGAAAGAAAATGGTCACAAAGGATGTGAATCTTTTGCAGACTTGAATGGACAGAAGTTAACAATGCAGGCTGGACCTTTTGGGAAAAAAGGGGTAAAACAGGTGCCTTTTCTGCTCTCACTGAAATATCTGAGATAGGAAAGGGCTATGTTAGGGTGTAGGATTTCCCTCCCCATTGATCTAGGTGAATAACAAAAGAATCTCTGATCCCTCCTTCTCCATCATCCCCAATGATAGGGGTGACAACTGAACATAAAAGGTGCTCATTTTACATATGATGAAGGTCAGCATGTATCACCAGTCTATTTCCTTAAGAGCTCCTTTAGTTTTCTGGATATCTGTATGTTTGTTTTCTTTCTCTTCTTCTCTTGCATTTATTTGAATCGTCTCAGTCAGGAACTGTTTACCCATATATTTGCTATTAAAATATGTTGAGTATTTCACTTAAATGTAAGCCAGTTATGTAGATGACAATCACAGTACCAAAAGACAGCATATGATTGCACACTGAGATGAAAATACTAGAACTCACAAAATGAATGTTAAAATCTTCTGAAAACAACTGTTTTCTCTCTGAGCACACGAATCCTGGAGAGTGTTTTATTACTGAGAATATTAATGACAGTAGAATGGGAACTAAATATGTTCCTTGATAATTTAAGCAACAACTATTCTAGGAAGAGACACAAAAGGTCAAGTTTTAACATTAAACTTTATCCATCTTATTTGATCATTTTTGCTTTTTTATTTTTCCCCTGATACTTTTCCAATGACTTTTTCTTTATCCTCTGATCCCCTTCATGTTTTCACTCTGGCCCCAGCCTTTTTATCAATTTGTTACACTTCTGTGTCTATGAGTTCTGTTTTACTTCTTGTTCAAAGGGCCTTCATTTTGATCTAGAAGGGAGGGAGGAGAATAAAGAGAGGTTTCCTTTCAGTTTTAAAAACTTACTGATAGGAGATCTGAGGGCTTCAAACAAACCTCTTTTACCATTTTTTGCAGTTAGTTTTCTTCTGATCTCACATAGGACTGATCTTTCTTTCCCTCCCTCTTTTTTCCCCCGTGTATGTCTGTCAAATGGATGCAGACTCTGTCTTACCCCTTATCTGTTGTTATTCTATTTTCCAAAAAGTTCTTCATTTATTGTTTTGAGGACGTGATGTGGTTAAACTACAAACAAACAAGAACAAGTACTTTGTGTATGACAGTCCTTTACTTTTGCTAACAGAAAGTTTCCCAAAGGACTGAAGGAAGCAGTAAGAATCATATCTGTACCCTTTTTACTGTGAAATCCCAGTTTTTCTTCCTTCTATCCTGATGACATATTTGATACTTATCTTTCTGAAGCAACTCTTTTCATTTCAGAGAACCTTGCAACCTGAGGGAGAGTCTCTCACACAATACCTGGAAAATTAACAAAAAGACATGAGATAATGGCAATGGAAGAAAGGTTGCATTACTCTCCCTGCCCCTCTCCTCCTGCCCCCAGCTGTTTTCCTCCCCTACTCTGTGTCATGTTTGGATTTAGTTCAAGGGAGAGTGGAAGAACACTGAAGACTATATGTGTGTATATAAATATATATCTGTGGATATATGCTTTTGTGTGTGCAGAAAGATGCATAGAATAAATTTAGTAGGCAGAGCAGCAATCAGTAACCTTATAAAATTTAAATTTAGCTAGATTACAGCTTCTTAATTTCAGGAATTTAGATGTCACAAGCAATAAAGCTGTTCAGTATTTTAAGTCTCAAACTGACAACAAACCACCTGTGATTTAACAAATAAGCCAAAAATGTTTGGGGTTAGAATCATAGAATCATTGAGGTTGGAGGAGACCTCTAAGATCTTCAAGTCTAACCATTAACCTGCCACTCTGCTGTATTGCATTATATCTTTCAGACACAAATAGAGTGGAGAAAAAAAGCCATAACCTTTTTTTCCCACTTGCTGTTTCTTTTCCCTTTAGAAGTCATTACAGCTAATTACCAACAAGGATTAGCTTTTTCAGTAGGTTATTCTTACAATGTGTCATTTTGAGCTTAACTCTGACTTTGAACAAATGCAATCATCTAAAAGAGAAAACAGAGATTAATCAGCAAATAGTGAAAGAAACTTGATTACACAAAAGTGGCAAAGCATAAACCCCCTTGCATTTGCAACCCATAAAATATTAATTAAAATAATTAAGATTAGGGAGTAGTGACTGTAAAGAGCTTTGTTTCCTACTCCACTTTTATTTTAGAAGTCTTTTGATTTGCTTTGCTTGAAGAGACACTTGAACTATGTCAATCACATACTCAAGCACTGTGAGATAATCCAAGTTCTGTTGTTCTTAGTTCCTATGAGTAATGCCTTGGAAGATATGATCCAGGACTCTGTTGTTTTCTCTCGTTTTTGCTTGTGTAGGGATTTCAGCGTTAACACTCTGAGGAGATGAGGACTGCACCAGGTGAGGAAGCAGATTTCCTTTGGGTGAGGGCTGTGAGACAATTATGTGCAATTATATGTTAAAAACACTCCACAGAAAAACAAACCATAACCAAACAAAAAATCCTCTCATTCCCCTCTCCCAAATGCCAGAACCCTAACAAAATGCTCTTCACCCCTACATTGCTGTTCTCCCTACATCATGGAAGAAACAAAATTAGATTTCCCATAGAATGGAAAGAGGACCCAATCTTGTGTTCCTGAGAAGCAGAAGGAAGAAACAAGAGAAAGCCATGGGTAAAGGAGGGAACAGAATCATGACAGTTGAACAGAGACCAGTCTTTCCAAATGTTTTCTAGACTGCAGTCTGAATTCTGTGATGTTCTGATATTGTTCTAGTGGAGAGTGGAGAGTAAACCTCATCTCAGGCAGTAGCCAACAGCTCAGCAGCTCTGGGTGGCTGAGCAGCACAAATCAGTGCAGAATGTACACATGGGAAAGTCAAAGAGGTAAAAAGGAGGGATCTGAATTCCTCTTTTACATGAATATTTTCTGAACGAAGGTTTTGGTTTTTTTCTCAGGAAGATTTATCCTCAGGAGATTTAAGGACAATTATGGAGAGATTAATATAGATTTCAGATAAGTTCACAGCAACAGAAAATAAAATGCTGTACTCAAAAAGGAAAGAGATTGTTATATGCATTGTCCTCTAATATCTTAGTGTAAATGCCTGTTTTCTTTCCTGGTAATTATCTAACTTAGATTTTATTTCAGAGGGAGACAGTAAACTGTATGATATCCCAGAAGTTCTGAAAGAGCAGAAGCTGAAGGCAAGGACAGTAAAGTTGTTACAGGTATAGGACAGAGGGGAAGGAAGTGGTAAAATCAGCATATAAAGGAAGGGACAAAAAGGATGCTGTGTGTTGTGTGATAGTTGTGCAGCAGTGATGACACAGAAGCTCATAATAGATAAAATATATTCACCAGTTTGAAAAAATATATTTACTACAGACTATTTTTTTCTTACAATGAGCATTCATGATAGCACCTTCAAATGATCTCTAAATATGTTTTAACATTACATTTCTTAGGAGAGTGAGAGATGGAGAAATTTCCTTCATATATATATATTTTCTGTCTGTTGCTTTTTCAAAACCACTTCTGCTTTCAACAGAGATTTTTGTGTAATGTTTTCTGTCTAAAAAATGCAGTTAGTTCTCTGCAGTAAAAAAAAAAAAATTAAATAAAATTAACTAGATCCCTATTCTTCCACATTCATTACCAAGTAAACCCTAAAATGTGGGAGAGTCTCTCCATTCAACTCCATTGCTGACTATTAAGACCCTCCAAGTAAATCTCTATCATTTAATCACTGTTCATGTCCAAGTGGGCTAAATGATTAATTATGAAGTTATTGATATGTCATTTAATCTTTGACTTTATAAAGACTAATATTGCACTGTTTCAGTAGTAAGATATTTATTTATAGAAATATGGTTGTGTTTATGAACTTACCAGTGAATTTGTTTTCAAAACCCAAGCTAGCCATTACACTTGAAGGTTGATTAAGAACTGTTACTTTGTTGAATACCAGCAGGTTCTCACAGACTGAAAATTAACTGTTAGGGGAGCAGAGCTCTGCTGCATATTTACAGAACACTTAGATATGTTGTGTAATTCATTACGGAACAATAAGAGCAACAAGACACCAAATGTTTAATTTTCCTGGAAAGCTAACACAGAGATAATTGGAGCTTGATATATTTGGTGTAAGTGGAGAAGCTAGTATCTAAAAACATAAAACTTGTCTTTTTCATGCTCTAAAATAGCTCTTAATTTTATTTTACTTGTGTTATAGTTTTATACTTCACTGACAGAACATGATATCCAGCAGATGTGCCTAACTAGGAGTGCAACAGAGCTGGTAGAATTAAACTTCTCACCCACTTCTATATCTTCCTCTTGGGTTTTTGGTTTGTTGTTTTCTTATGTGGTTTTGTTTGGGGTTTTTTTTGGGTTTTTTAAAATAAATCTAGATCTGGGCATGTGAAAAAACTTTCAGGGGTTTAGGGAAGGAATGGAGAAGTCTATAGAAGAGAAATTCCTTAATAGAAATTTAGGACAGGCAGTTCCTGAGCTTCATACAGAGATTTGAGACTACTTGGACAAAGTATCATGTCTGCCTGCATTTATCCTTCATTCCTGTTTCTCATCTGCTTTGCTACTGTCACAGGCAATACCAAAAGATGAATCTTTCAGCTTCTCTGGTTTTGCCAGTCCTACATTGAAAATATTTTTGTTTAGTCCTACTGGAACTTTAAAGTGAAACTATACAGAAATGTTATGCTTATGTTTGAAAATACACTATACTGTTAGAATTCCCTGATAGATAGGAGCTCTAGTGTCTGGTCATGAGATCACTGTGCTGTCATGCACATTTAAAACCCTTAAAAGTGCTAAAGTAAGGCTTTCCTGCCTCTTACCATGTCTTTGCATATTAGGTAATGGAAAACAAGAATTATGAAGGTTTTTGTTTGCCTTTCCACAGCCTACTGGCTGTTACTAAGGGTAATGTCTATAAAACAAAGACAGAAGATTGAAAAGAAAAAAAAGGGAAAAGTGCAGAATGTTTTACTGTTGATCTTGTAACTCAGTTTCTTCTCATGATTTAGATACTAGTGTTTGACTTCCTGCATGTATGTATTGATTTTAGAAAAATCCCACTAATTTGAGAACATATATCTAGAGTACAAAACTGGGTCATGGTCATATTGTTAATTCTGAAACTAAACATCACAGTGTAAGGAAATTTAAAGCTAAATAAATAAAAAATGTAGACTTCTTATATCGAGAGGGGTATATAAGAAACTGAATATTGAAGAATGTTATATCAAGAGGCGTATATAAGAAACTGAATATTGAAGAATCTAAAGCTTCACAATATTTTCCTGTAAAACAGACATCCAATCAGTCCCATTGTATTCTTTTTGTACTAAAAACAATTGTTCTGGGAAAGTGTTTCAGCAAACCCTTTACTCCTGCCTATAACTTTTTTGTCCCCATAACTTGTGCTGTGGGGACAAAATTGATACAATTTACACCTGTAGACTGTGCTAACTTTATACTTCTGTATAGAGGTTTTCTTCTCCCTGGTCCTTTACTTGAAGTGTGATGAGCAACAGACATTTGCTTAAATAGCTAATGATTGCTCAAATTATACTTCTGCTCAACTCCTTCTAATGGGATGAATGGGTGGAAAGGACAAAGCTAGTCTCCAGAGGAAGGAAAATCTGGAATGTGGAACCCCTGCACACAAGCCCTAATAGACTTTTCCTGGATGTTCAAAACCTCAATCTATGTTTAAACACTCTTTATCTTGGCCTGCTGAAGTCTCTTGGAGCCCTAGCCCGAGGTGAATACAGTGTCCATGTATCTGAATAAGCTAACTGATGGTTGATCTATTCTTGGGTCACCCACAGGCCTCTTCAGTTGATTTTTTTCTAAATCTCTACTGCTGTCACTCATGCATGCCCTTGGAGGACAGGATTTTTTAACCTTTCCATTACTGATTCTCCCACATGAGCTGTCAAATTGATGAGTTAAGCAGTGAAAAATCTACAAAGTCTCTGTAGAAATTCTAGCTTTATTATTAACAAATGCCTTAAAATAAGCTTACTTAAAGTGGCAAAAAAGACAACAAGCTCTAGCATTCTATCGATCGTAAAATGAAAAAAAACCACCTTTGGCAATGGTAAACAGGAAGTTGTCGCTAATGGTTAAAAAACTAATTTTCTGTAGTGCAATGTAATCTCCAAATCCCTATCCTCCTCTGATGATTGATCATTCTTCATCCCATGGCTGGCTGAACAATTACTGATCTTTTTAACTCAGTCAGCAGGATGCTTCCTTGCTGTATCTGGGGCCATAAGACTTTATAGCAGAACACATTAGCATGTCTCTGTAAATCAAAAAATCTGTTACCTAGCTCCCTGAATACAGGGGCTCTAGGTCTTTAAGTGCCATTACAGAAAAATATAATCTGTTGCAACAAACAAACGGGACTGTACATGCAATGTATCTGACACTGTTCACCCTCCAATGCACTCCAGGAACAGCATTTTGATATAACATTTTGTTTAATGCAATGAGATTTTAAAGTTGCACCCAAATCTGTAGCATTTTTCACTTTCAGAAATATTTCATATTTAATTTGCCTTTATCTCTCTCCCTGTCTTTCTGGTCATCTTTGGCAGTGAAAAGAAGAGGATGGCCAAGGCAGGTGACGTGTTCAGCAGTGTAAGGGATGATGTTAGCTGCAGAAATATTATGTTTGTTTAACCCTTGCATTGTGGTGCATGGGATTTTGGTTTAATGTTTTACACTCGGTGCTCTCATCGTGCCTTCTGCAGCAGCTCTAGAGGAATCTCTGCAGTTCTGCAAATTCCAAGTTTTAATTAAGTTTCTTACTGGCTATGAAGAGCTTAAGATTGTAGATTTAGGGATTCCTTTTTTAAGTGAATGGCTGAGATCACTCTGAACATTTGGTAAAGGTTTTGATCTGTTTCCAGATGAGCTGTCTTTGGTTTAGAGGTTTGCCTCTCTTGCTGATTGGGTCATGCCTACTTTTCCCCTTTGTCCTGAGAAGCTGTCAGTTCTGTGTTGAGATCTTAATTTAGACCCTTTTTGGTTTCCTTTTTTAGAACTTAATTCAGCTTCTCCTCTCCCTGTTCCATCTCACTTTAAGCCAACATTTTTTTTAACTGCAAAGCATAATAATTTGAAATGATAGAATATATGCAGTGTTATTTTTTTCTGTATCTTACCCAGCTTGGGTTATGCTAATAACAATACTGAGCACATTTATACAGTTTGATATAATTACACAGAGATTAACTGATTATTCAGCACAGGGAGGTAAATGGAGGAAGAATTATCATTTATTTTTCAAATAGAATGCAAGCCAAAGTGACTCACTCAAGTTCTGTAATGAGTTGGGGTAAGGGTAGGTGGAGGTTTTGCAATTTTTGCTTTTGGAAATCAGCTTATAATGCCTTTCAAGACTCAATGTATTTAAGTAACTTAATATATCAAGATAGGATTGCTAAATGCATTTCTTTGTAGAATATCAGTGCCACTTTACCGAAGCACCTATGAAGCATGAATGTTTTCTGTGATTCAAATCTCTGAGCACCTAATGCAAAAGTTGCTGGATAGACCAGATGCACTTTGATATGAAGGAAGTTCAGGCTGTGCCAGTACAGGTTGACTGTACAAATAACAGCAGATAAATTGATTGATTCTATTATTTTGTTTTTGTTGTATCAGAAAATATCAGCCTTATCCCTCAGTTTGGGATAACCACTACTTTTTCAAACTAGTAATAAAAAGAAAAACCAGTTCAGAAAAATCTATTTTTCAATCCAGAATATTGCTGAAAGAAATCATGAAGGAAAGGCAAGTTAATATGAAGGGTTCTGACATAAAACAAGCTTTCCTCCAACTCTGCTTCCTGTGCTACTGTTTCAGGACAGTGAACATGTAAGAAAAACTACAAAAATTTATGAATACTTCTACCTAAAGGCATAAAGCAGGACTTAATGGTCCTCAGACCATCTACACTGCAATTTTGCTGCAAAATAATATTTTGGACATTGTCCTAAAAGTTTGTGAAATTACTACAATTGATTTTTTTTTCTATTTTTTTTTTAGAAATCCATTTGGGATTCTATCCAGTTATTTCATTATATGTAGTCTCTTGGTTTGTGTGACTGAACATTGTAAGTATTTAGCTTGTCATTGAACTAATGATTGAAAATATGTGTGAAAGCTGGCCCAGGATAGAGTTGTCTAGTACTCTGCTTAAAGTGCCTTTCTGGCTGGCAGCAAACTGTTGATTACTGCACATATATGAAGTTTGTGCCCATCTTCTTTTATCTTCATCAAACACACATTTTCTAGCTTACTCACGAGAGTGTCCCGAGGGACAGCATCAAGTGCAATACTGAAGTCAGGACAGATTGTCTCTAATGCCTCTCCCTTATCTGCTAGACCCATTATCCTGTCATGAAAGGAAATTGGATTGTTTTGATGAGATTTGTTCCTGACAGATCCATGTTAGTTGCTTTTTATCATGTTTACTATCCTGTAGGTGCTTTTAAATTAACTCTTAAGTGATTTGTTCTACTGTCTTTCTGAACATTGAAGTTAGACTGGCTCATCTATAATTTTCCAGGCCCTTTTTCTCATTTTGGAAATAGCCATGAAGTTTGCCCTTCGCCAGACCTTTAGAAACTTCTCTTATCTTCAACAAATTCTCAAAAATAAGATTTAATGACTCACAGATTGCATTGGCTGGTTTCCTGTGTACCCTAGGGTGAATCAAATCACATCCCGTCAACTTGGATGCATTTAATTTATCCAAATTTTTTTTCACTGCTTCCTTTTTTTCTTCCTTTCTTTTTATTTTTTTAAAGAACTATGGCCTAATCATTATCTATTCTGTTCTAATTCTGCTCTAATGCACAAATATTTTAAACCAAAGTCTGATCTACTCTATTAGAGGTTTACATGCATGTATTATCAGCATCTCATTTTACATGTACATCTCATTTTATGCATGTTATTAGTGTGCATCCCATTTAAACCCTCAAGATGAGCTTTACAAGGGACTTGAATGATTTTCAAACCTTACAGTTACACTCAGGAACAAGGAAATTGCATTACTGGAGAAATTACTGTTACTGAAATTTGTCGGTGATCTAATAGCAGCTGACAATACATTTTAAATAGGAGTGATTTTCCTGAGTAACTGAAAAGTAAGTTTAATTCTGAGCATGTGTTTTTTTACCTAAAACCCAAACTATTTGTTTCTAAATGTCTGAATTCATCAGTTGTGAAGATGAATTCTCTTTGAACCTTAGTAAAATGTTGACTGTATTTTAGCTTTAGCTGTATCTTTACTATGTGGTTGCTGGTTTTTTTTTTAATATACAAGTAGTATTCACAGTGATTTTAAGATTTTGGTACAGTTTTTACTTTTGAAGAGCAAATAGCAGAAAGTACTTTATCATGTGTTGTCTTGTGGGATTCTTTTCCTTTGTTTTCTATATGCAGAAGGGATTTTTATCTCTGTGTGGGTCTTCAATTCAGATACATTCTCTACTGCTCAATTTAGAGAAACCATTTGTTACTATGGATTTTCAAAATTGCTCAATTTTCCAGACTTGTGCGAGAATCTCCCTGTCCAACCTAAGCCTGTTTTTCAACATTTAGCATCCAGTATGCAATGCATCATTTCATTTAATGGCAGCAAGGAGAGTGTGCAGTGTTCCTAACATTCCCAGAGATACTTTATGGAACAATCAAAATTCTCAAGGACAATTTGTGTACAGCCAATACTGACTCAGCAGAGTTCAAGGCATCTTTTAAAAGTACATGTAATCACTGTTTATTTTGAGTACATTTGCTTGCACAATGGTTTGCAAAGGCAACATGATCTGGGGAGTACATCTTTGGCTTTGTAGTGTTATTTAAAATTTTCAAAACAGATATGCAGAATTCATGTATGAATTTAGGTTCCATTACCCATTACTCTGAGAATGTATTTAAAGGTGGTGCTTGTGTGTGTGTTTATAGATAAAAGATTCTTGCTATGAACTGGTTCTGGAGTACCTGTACAGTGCAACTGCTTGAAATTTGCTTGAAAAACTCAGAAAGGCCCATGATTAGTGAAAACAATGCACACATCTCTCCCCTCACTGCATTTTGTCTTTCAGTGGTAGAAAGCCCAACAGGGCAATGTTGCCTAACATTGCTAGGTTTAGCTGTAACATTTTAGAAGTAAAATTCTCCCAGGCTTTTTGAGACATCTTTCCTGTTTAGCAACTATTTAAATGCAAATAAAGAGATGAGCCATCACACTCTAGGATCTTCAATGCATGTTCTACTTGGTTTTTGGTTTTTGGGCTGTATACCACTGACTGTGAATACACATCTTGCCTTTTTCCCCATATGCTTTGTGTAGACTGAGCAGCAAAGGCCATTGCTTAGCCTGAACCGTCTGTGCCATGAATAAGCACTGTTCATCTGGTACATCTATTCAACTTTTAGATTTCTATCTGATTATGTCAGGATGGTGTCTTCCTGAGACAGCTGAGTTATTCTGCTCTGTGTTATATCCTGGAACTTTGCAGTTTTGTTTTCATTAGCTAAAACTAGAAAATGCTCCTGATGTTTTGCTGTGAAAATGGTGTCTTGCTGAAGAAAGCTGTGGGTACTGACTGGCTGTGGATGTGAGAGATGCAGATTTAAGTCTTGACTCAGAAATATCTGGAATAGGATGTTTTGGCTGAGATACAGCAGGGTATTTAATCCACAAAATTCTAAATCATTCTAAGTACAGAACTTGAACCTGGCTTTCACCCAGTCTAGGGTATGTTTTATATTTTATAGTGTGTTTCTTACGTTTTTTGCCCAGCAGTCAATATGTGCTATTGAAACAGAAATGTAGTTATGGTGAAATGTCCCCATGGCAGAAATGGTTCTGTCAGTATTACCTCCTTATTTGTCAGCAGTCCTGCATTCTGCTGGAGATCCTGACCGTAAAAGCATCGAAGAAGTGATGAGATACTGCAGTCTGTGTTAGACTGTTACTGCAGTCTATTTCATAACTTCACAAGTCTTTTGAATGCTTAAGTCATGAGTTAGAGATCTCTCAAATATTAAGAATCCCAAATGATTAGAGTTGTGTTTGTTAAGAGAGGGAGAGGATTAATATCTGAATTCTTGTTGAAATAATAGTATGGTAGGCTAAAAGATTTTTCATGTAAATGCTGATATTTAAATTTTTAATTTTATGTTCTACTTAGAAAGTAAGCAGTACTTCCAAGCTTATAAGTGGTGCAGTTGTCTTAAGTGACATATCATTAAGGACATGTTTAATTTCATACGCAGTGGTTTC
Source organism: Acanthisitta chloris (assembly GCF_000695815.1). NCBI lineage: Eukaryota > Metazoa > Chordata > Aves > Passeriformes > Acanthisittidae > Acanthisitta > Acanthisitta chloris. Next base: position 77,702 of record NW_008668779.1, read on the forward strand.
CTTCCCCTTTCTAGATGGG
>NW_008668779.1:77734-85690 GCF_000695815.1 Acanthisitta chloris
ATTCCTTTCAATATCTGTGTACTTCTAAAGATCAATTCACTAATGTTCTGCATAATGGCAGTGCAGATCCAACCTACTGCATGGCAGATGTAAATATAGTCAGTCTTTCACCTTGCCATATATTCATCCTAAACCCACACCACATTGCATTATAGATGTGGAAAAAAATACTGTTCTGACCATTTATCACATTGATTGGGAAGGTAGTAAGGTTACTGCAAGCTTGAATGTGTGAATGCAGGAAACTCACAATGTATGTGACATCTTCAGTTCTGTAACTCAGAGCATAAAAGTTACATGTATGATTCTGTAACAATACTGTGGTTCAGTGTGCTTCTGAAAATTGTACTCTTTGCTCTCAATATGCCATTATTTACTTGCAACTTGTTGAGCTTATTCTTGTTGGAGGTCAATCCTTCACATTCACCCACTTACTCTGAAAAATGAGCAGAAAGGTTTTTGAATAACCAGTTATCCCTTTGTAGTCCATTAGGGAATTCAATTTTCCTCACTACTGCTGTGCTGTTCATTTCCAGTGTAGTAGTAGTCAAAATTATATGTTTACCTTGTCTTTCATATGCAAAATTGTGCATCAAGTCCATGTGAATCAGTCATGACTAAGTTATGAGTGGTAAGAGGAGTATTCAGGAGCCAGAAAATGTGAGGGGATTTGGTAATCAGGATGTGAAGATTGCAAGTTGAAGAGTGAGGATAGAAATAGAATTGCCTAAAACTCATATTTTTTTATTCCATCTCCTCTGTCAATTTTTTATTTTTTAATCAGTGAAACTCGAAGGAGCCAATTTGTGTTATCATTGGTCAACGTGCAGCATTGAGACTTCTGTCTAACATTGCATACTTAGAAAAAACAATTAGATTAAAATCTTTTTGGTGTGATCTCCATGCCAGTTCTGCTTTCACCTTTATCTGTGGCAGATACGATGGAGTGGAAATAGATATTAAGACAAATGGCATGTGCCCAATGTTTGTACATACACCAAACCTGTCCCTCATGTACAGGAATGCTTTCCTTGAATAATGCAATGGGTGTTTGCTATAAACCTAGAGTTTTAGGAGTGTGCAAGGAGAGAAGACGTCCCTTCTGGTAAATCCAGCCATCAAGATTGATCCCTTCCCATTTTTTCCAGTGCTGTTTTCTTTCATTAAACAGGACACCAACCTTTACTGCAATAGAAGAATTTGTGATATTAGATCAAATAATATTATTTCTCTGTCTTTTCCTTACTGTTTTCTTTCATATTATTAAATTATTTTTTTCAAAAAACTGATCTTTTTAAAACCTTTTTTCCATGGAAGAGAAAGGATAAACTTTAGTTTGCGAAAGCTTCATTTTGCAGCAAGACAAAGGGAATGTTCACATTTCTCAGCTAATTAAAAGTTCATTCTTGGATATGTAACAAGAGTTGCTGAAGTGTTGGACTCATTCTGCCACACTGATTATGTAGAGGATTGTTGGATAAGATGTCAGGTGACAGGGCTGCTGTGCCTTTTTGTAAGGGTTAATGGAGAGTAAAAAAATGTATAATGAGAGCTATTATGCAGAACATAATTCCAAGTTTAGATACTGTGGCTTCATTACATTTTACAAATATAAGTCTTTTGCATTGTCACCTATATGTGACATCCCACCCTCTACACCTATATTTAACACATTATCTAGTGTTTTATCAATAAAATTATTTATATATGGCACATAATAGATATTACAGTAAGGAAATAACAGTTGAAAACTTCCCTCAGAGCAAAGTTCCAAGAAGATGTAGCTCTGGAAAGCTCCCATTGCTTCCTGAAAGTTAGAAAATTCTTTTCATCTGGGTGAAAAGCAAAAAGGAGCAGCTTCTGAGAATCCATGGCTTTTCTAGTGCATGTGTCCTACATAAACATCTTGTGACACTTATATGTGAAGAGAAAAAAGTAAGAATTATTGCTCAAACTACACAATAGAAGTGGTAGCATTATCAGAATGATTTAATAGTACATTTCTGAGTGAAAGGGGGAGGCTTATATGCATGAAATTGTCTTTCAAACTAAACATGTTCCTTGGTTGTTCCCATCACCTTCATCTATTTATTTGTGTGCTCTTAGAAAGATCCTTAACCAAGAAATTGTCTGTCTGCCAGGCAACAAACTCATAGATAAAGATTAAATGTCATTAACCTCTTTGATTTAATTGCAACTCTATAACCTCTAACAGGTTCAAGCTCTTTAATAAGCAATTTGTATTCTTTTCAATACTGTCACATTTTCAAAAGTGACTTAGGAGCCCTGGGGCAGGATTTTTCCAGTATTGATTTCAAAGAGAGACAAGTCTCTTAGGTTTTTGAAAGTCTTGCTATATCTTTAGGTGAAAAAGAACTTGGGAAACATTAATTTAAGTTTTTAAAAGTTAACACAGAGATCCTAAATCACTTGTTACTTTTCTAAAATGAAGCACAACCATCTTTTAATTAGCTCATTTTGCTTATTAAGTATTTTCTCTTTTTGTATCGCAAAGATTTCAACAGAATGGTAATTGAATCTCTTTGAAAATAGAATTTAAATTATGAATATGACTGGTAGGGAAGTCAGCTATTTAAAATAAGGGACAGTATAATATTGTTGAAATTGCATTATAAACTGTAAAGGACTTCACAGAAATAATAATAGGACAAGTTTGTGTTAGGTAACAGAAGCCCAAAGGCAGAAGCTGATATATTATAAAAGACAGTACTTATGGCTCATTAAATAAAGTTAAATTCAATCCAGTGTTCAAACACATGACACTGATGGGGGAAAAAAACATGTAATTAATCAGGTTATATATGAGAAGACAAACAATTAAAAGAAAACTCAGACTGAAAGTCAACTGTAAAAGTTTGGCTGTGGAAGCACTGGCTCCTTCCTATCGTGTTTGGAGAGGAGTGTGGTATGTGAAAACCATGGAATACATGAGCCATTTCAGAACAATTCAACACATTAGTGGTAAAGAAACAGTGTCATAAAGGGGTTGATGTTTCTATGGGTTTTTTAGAACCTTCTGCCTCAGGTGCCACAGGCCCTGCTGAGCTGGGTGCTTTTTATTGTTGCATGTTTCTAAAATAACCTATTTGAAGACCTTCTTGTCTAAACAGACAAGATGTTGCAAGGGCACAAGAGGCCAAGGGAATGCAGCAGAACAATGGCAAATTGAGTTGTAAACTTCGGGCTGTGGAGAGATTCTCATATCAGTTACTTCAGCAATGATTATACAGTGCTTTGTTGGCACAGTGATGGACACACACTGTGCCATACAGGCCTGGCTCTGAGTGCCTGGCTGGGCATTGAGAATTGATGGCTCCTTTGAATTTTGAACCTTTTTCTGGGCTGTTTAGTGTCTGTTCAGGAAAAGTGAGGAAAAATGTGTTGTTCCATATAGGAAATCCAGGGAAAAAAGCTACTTTCTGGCTGCTGCACTTGATATCAAGTATTTATTAACACTGTAGCCTTATTCCTTGTCAGGACTGTCATGTTTGTACTTATTGCTGAGGTTATTTTTGAACATTAATTGGCAGTTAAAGTAACCTTGTCCAATGCTCTTTTGCTGCTTCTTTTCCCTTGATTGCTTTTCCCTTCTCATTCTCTACACTTCTAATAAATATTTCAAATTCGGTTGTTGCTTTTTATTGTAGTTTGGTCACAGAAGACAGATAGCTTGGCTTAATCTGCACTCTGGAAGGTAGATAAGCAAAGAAAAAAAGAAAAATAAGCAGAAAATTCCTGGGTCAGTGGTCTTGGGAATAATGGCACAAATACAATACAGTAAGAAGTCTAACTTTTGTCAGACTGCAATGTTGAATTTTCGTTCCTTTGGCAATTTATTAGTTTATATTTTTGAGAAAATAGACACTAGACTTATCAGAGACAGGATGGAGGAGGGAATTGTGATGTAGTGCAAAAGTGAGTTCAACCTACTTTAAAAAAATATGTTTAATATTTTTTTAAAGTCACTTTTGCCCTTTTGGTGATTGGAACACTTCGAAAATTAAGAAATAAGTCTCACAACTGTATTTGGTATTTTACAAAAGAATAGAATATATGCATAGACGGATGAGTAAATTTGATGTTTATTGCTCCAGCAGAGGATTCAGAAGCAGGTGGTGTACAGGGATACAGTGCTGGGTGCAAAGTGTTCCTATTGCAGCAGAGCTGCTGTGCTGCCAGCAGTGCTAAGCAACACTGAAATATCCTTAGCACATATCTTCCTTAGCTTCCTTTAATCTTTCTAAATAAGTACCTCTACATTCTCCAACACAATCAATCTTTTAATAATACAATTACTTTACTAGCCTTATTAAAAACAATGTTTTCCTTCACCCCTCAATTCACATTCCTGTTTCCTGAGATGTGTTTTTACCTTAAGAACATCAAACAAACATTGCGTCTTCACACTCTCTAGACCAGTGTGCAATCTTTATTTTTTATTTGTTATTGACTTTTTATTTGTCAGATTTGTATTTTTCACGTTTTTAGACTGGAGAGTGGATTTGCACTTTAATATATGCACAAATTTTAGTGATTTCTTAAATGGCAATCCTTATGCTTAATATCTTCTAGAAAGTAAAAAAAGTCTTGGATGCAGTTCCTGTAATTGCCAAATTATGTGTTATTTGGAAAGCACAAGACACTGTAAAGAGAAATGATAAAGCAAATCACTAAACAATAGCTCTGGTGTATTTAATGAGGTGATATTGCTCTGATTATAATCTTGTTTGTTATGCCTCTAATGTAAAACATACACAAGTGATTTCTGTTCTCAGGCAGAAACTGTGATTGTGTCTGGTTCTTGTGCAAAGGAAGGACAGTCCTTTCTTTTCAAAAAATTATGGTTTGTATTACTGAGCCAGTTCCTGTAGTAGTCAAGAAATAGCAATGAGATATATATATGCATATTAATAGTAGTAATAATAAAAAAAATTGCTGGTTCAGTGTTCAAGGGATACATGGAGATTCAGTGAGCTTACAGTGGCATAGAGAAATTTTGTTCTAACTCCATTTGTGTCTTGTACACTCTGCTACAGGCATTTTAAGGCTTCCAGGGACCAAATAATTTTCAAATAGTATTGTGACTTAGATACTATTGATGCTGTTTTGATGTAGTGTTCTCTTCTATTATGATATGATTATAATATATTTACTTTAATCAGATTTTAATTAATGGTGATTAATGGTCATTCAAGCTCCTTTCAAATAACAAAATTTTTAAAAGACCAATTATTTTGTCAGGAATTCAATGTTGTCAGGAAATTTAACAGGCTGAAAGCCTAGGGATTAAAACCATGTGTCAACTGAGATGTGCAGCCATGAGCACAATGTTTGCCTCCATTTTTCTGTAGGTTTCTCATAGTAGGCTTCTCTTCTGAGGCAGAAGGTGCATAAAGTGTTGTGCTCAGTGACTGTGTCAAAGGAACCCTACACTTTGCAAGAAGTCAGAAATTTCTGTCCTAGAGCAATTAACTGCCTCCTAGATGGAAGTGATACTTGATGCAATTTCCAAATAGGTAGCCTACAGCTTTCTTTGAATGGATTTTATTATGCATTCTTCTTCCCAAAAGGTGATGGGTGAGGGATGTGTGTACAAGCTGTATGTACCCAGACAAAGTTAATTTGTTCTTGATCGCTCTCAATGTCTTTAATTTGCCTTGAATCTAGACATGTGCATCCTAGCTTCCAAAATACATGAACCCTGAAGATGAATCTGTGGCCTTTCTAGAAGTCTGAATTTCTGAAAGGTTTTACCTTGCTGCTTTGTTAAGAGGAGAGTTGTACTTGCTGCTGGGTCAAGTAGTTCTGCTTAAGTCACCTTAGCCTGCTAAAACTTTTATTTTTCCTTCCTGTTCTCCAACTGTTTACTCATAGATAATATGTTATCTAATTTGCTCCATGTCCCTGAATCCAGACAGGCAACAGGGAGTATGTGTATTAGGGTAGATCACCCCTTAGCAGATCTATAGTCCAAGTGAAATTAACCCAAAGTTTTACAGATTTTCTATTATCTTACTAGATACTGTGCCACAATGACCTTGATCTGCAAACTCATGAGCTGAGATTCTCTTGCCTATTCAAACTGGAAACCCTTGCTGTCTGTATTTTTCCACACTAGTAACACAATTTTCTACAGCCAGTGTAGCCCTTAATATCTTCTGATGTGAAAGTGCTGTTCAGTTCAGGCTTCCAATTTTCTAGAAGTAGTTTTGTGAGTCAGTTCTCATCATGCTGTCATGAGAATTGAATAACTAGAACAGAAAGAGAAAAGAGACCCTTAGTGAAGTCAGTGGTCTAGCTGTGGATGTAAGACTCTAAGACATCCTTCTGTTATAATGCAAGTCATTTCCTGGGAATCATCTGATATTTGTCATTTTCAAGCAAGGTGAAATACTGTATTTCCAGCATGATCTCTTATGAGTCAGTTGTTAGCACCTCATGGTTATAGGTTGCATAGATAGAATTTTCTTTCATGCTTTGATCAGAAGAAGAATTAAGACACTACTTAGGTGTGAGGCAGAAACCTTGATATTGCTGTGAATTGTTGCAGTAAGCTGCAAAAAGGAATTTTGTGCTGTGAAATAGGGGGGAAACCCTTTGGATAGCATTGTTATCAACTGTGTGTGATTGTATTGAAATCACTGGTGTAGGATAATGGAAAGCTTGATATGGTACAATTATGTGTAAATAAACTCAATCCGCTGTGACATGAATGATCGCTCAGTGTCGGAGCTGTAACTGAGGAAATGATTAGGCTGCTTTGCAGTTGTGAACAGAGACTGGCAAAGGCTGTGAAAATGAAGGCAAAGGCTCCAGGGATGAAAACAGAAAATAGTTTAAGCATAATAGAAGAAAATATCAAGACAAAGTAAAAAACAATTTTACTGCAGAGGAAATGTTTCAAAAATAATTGTTGCACTTCAGCATGATTAATGAAACCACAACATTCTTCAGAATAAGATGTGATGCTGAAACAACAGGAACTTATTTGGCATATCATCATCTGAGACATGAAACATTACCACGAGTTTAGTTGCATTAATTACCGGATTACATATCATCTATATAGATATATCCTACCTAAATCCTTTAACCTTGCTTGAAAGAAACTTTTACCTAAAGAGCGTTTATCAGTCTCTAAGGAAAAAAATGACATAGCTGCTTTCAGAGAAGAAATTTGTCAAAATTTGTGGAGTCATTTTTTACTTTTTTTTGGGGGGTGGGATTTGTGCTTTCTGGTCTGTTTTTGTTTGTTTGTTTGTTTGTATTATTTTCAGGTTTTTCCGTTGTATTTTAAATGCAAGTTAGAAACATTTAAAAATGTGTTTATAGTTTTCTGTGCTTTCTGTTAGATGATATATCAGCCCTCTAAGGAATAAAGGTGAACATCAGTAGGGGTGTAAATAACCCTGTAAGAAGTTTGGGTCGAAATATGATGTACTTATGAATTTTTTAGAACGAGTTTGTGAGCAGCCCCAGACACAGAAAAAAGATCCTTCCGTCTGTACCATGTGCTTCTGATCTTTGTTTATTAATTGCTAAATCCTGATTTTTGGTAAGGAACATATTAGTTCAGAATTGGAGTTTTCCCTTGCCATCTAAGCAACACAATCTGCATTTATACAGAATCACTTAATTTTGATTTATCCCAGTTCAGATTTGAAGTATGTTCATTAATCCAGACTCTCTGAATCTAAGAAATGGTGCCTTGTTCTACAGAATGTACTTGGAGAAAGGTGGTTTCAAGCCACCCTCAAACCCAAATAGAAGTGCCAGAGCATTAGCTTCTTAGGGATATCCAGGTAAAATGGGGAGAAACATAAATTCTTGTTCCTAGTCTACCTGTACAGCTTGTAAGCTCTTTCCACTTGTGTTTTGTCATCATTTGCTGGTGCCTTTTTTCTTTTCTTTTTTTTCTTCTGTGACTTAAGAAGG
>NW_008668779.1:85708-111908 GCF_000695815.1 Acanthisitta chloris
TGGAGAAGGAATGTAAATGATAGCGGGAAAAACCTGCCATATTTTGCATCCTCTTTTGTGTTTAAAATGTAGGCACTGTAACTTGGTGTTTTGATAGTATTCCAGTCCAAACAAGGTCTAATACAGGCAAATAGTAAGAACATGCCTTACTAGCATTAGGATCTGATTGTTTTTAAAACAATGCTGTCTTTAAAAGCTTTACACGCAGTATTAAGGTATCATACAGCAAATAAGTTGGTTGTGCTTCCTCACTTACATCTCTGTGGGAGGATATGGGAAAAGTGTATTTTGTGTTGTTGACAGTGTCCTTCCTTACTAAGAGCAATGAATTACAGGTTGGAGTGTGCTTATGATATCTCATTTCTATAGAGCCTTCAAGCAAAAAAAATATTTCTTTGCTTATAGACATAATTAAATGTATAAATATGATATAAGCCAACAATAACACCTGTTGAAATTCTTATTTTTCTTTTTTTTTTCCCCAAATGTTCACCAACAATTGACCTAATGCCCGCAGCAATTGCTTCAATAACAATTGTATCAGGCCATGAAAAAACTGTTAATCTTCATTAGGAGAATATTGCCAGGTTATTATTTTAATTGCCAGTCCTTAGTCTGTTAGAATATTTGTCTAAAATTGACCATTGAGAGATAACAAGCATATATAACTCTATGAATACTTATCAGGCTCCTAGGGGATAAATCAGTTATAAGGGATAATCAATTTTTAGATTACACAAGCAATGATTCGAGCTGGGTTCAAAATAGGCCATGTGGAATGCCATATTTGTCTGTGGAGCATTGTTTCTAGTGCAGAAATTTTCCAAATGGCAAATATGACTGATTAGAATAGCATGTCCTACAGGTATAAAACCTCTGATGATAGTGATTTGGAATAATTTATTTAAGCTAAGCAACCCAAGTTAATTTACAAGGCTGCTCTAATGTGAATGTTTTCACAGAAAGTTTGGTTTCTTTGTTTGCTTGCTTAATATGATCAGACATATTGTGAAGTTAACAGTTTTCTGACAGTCTTCATTTCCCAAGCACTAGGAAAGTCTTTCTATCCAAAGTTGCAATGAACTGTTAAATATAATCTTTTAGCTGATGTTTATTCATGTGCTTAGGCTAGGCAGTGATGCTTTTTTTTGGTGTAGCACTCCCACAAATCCTGTCTCATTCTCTCTATTCTGTGGTTCTCTGGTCTCTAAGAAGGCAATGGTAGGTGTTAGCCAAAATGCTGAAGTACATATTATTATCCCCTTCCTTCATTTTTTTTGATCCAAGCATTAATTGGAAGGCTGCTGAAAATACTTACTTAAGTGGGTGAATAAAACCATTAGTTGAATGCAACCTTCCAGTTATTATGTTATGATAATCTCTTTATTAAGCAACAAGGCATGAATTATAAAATACTAATTTATAGCTAACATGGTTTAAGCATGAGGCCAAAAGCGAAGTGTCATCAACAGTGCCATGGATGAATTATTACATCGTCATTCAAACTCTGAAGCCACTTGTGTGATCATATTATGATTATTAAAAAATGAATGAAAAGCATATTTATCAATGTAATTAATTTCTTTTTAAAACATAATGCACATAGAGATATGCCTTCTACTGCATCAGCTTGCACTATGGAAATAAAGTTAATTTTTTATTCTGAGAATTAAATTACACAGTGCTTGAGGAATTTCTGCATTTCTGGAAATCATGAGCTCACATGGTTATTTTCCATTTAGACAAGGTTTGTTCAGTTATTTCTAATAAGAAAAAAATGAGATAGAAAAAGATTCAGAATTTGAACAAAGAATTAGTGAAATACAACTTTTAATTTTAGTGCATTTCATTAGTAATAATAAGTAGATAGGCCCAAGGACAATAAAATAGCAAGGGGCATGGTTATTTCAGACAAATATCTAATAAAATCTGTATGTGGATAGGCATGGACCTCTGTGTTACAAATGTGTTTTCAAACTGCTGATTAAAAGTATTTCAGTGGTCCTACCCAAAGCTGTTTAAGAAGTGACCAGTTCCTTTGTAGGGTGAGTGAATAGAAAATTCTCATTCACCTCAGTCTAAACTTTATCCCTTTTGTCGTTACATTAGGCAAGACATATAGATTTTGCTTTGAAATGACATCCAATTCATTGCATTGGTCCTTTCTATGCCTGTTATGAAAACTCTTCAGGCATTTCAAAAAGTTCCTTAAAACATGCTGTGTATTTCTCTCATCCCAATATGTATTTTTCTGTTTCTTTATTGATTAGATTAGGAAACACTCTGCTTTACTGGTGTGATTTCTCTTCATGGCTCTGAAGTGTTCCTTTTGATTCACTTGTCCAGGTGCTAATAGCCAGCAGCTTTGAATTGTTCCCTCATGCTTCTATATGCATCGTGGGCTAGATTCTGTCCCCCAGAGTTGAATGAAAATTCAATCATCCTCCCTTTGATTTAGGGAGTAGTGAATCTCCTGTGCATTTGCTTTAGTTGAAGGGTTCAAAATATTTTTCAGACCATTCCAAGGAAGCAAAGATTCCTCCTCTTGTTTGAAATAGGCATTAACTCAGTCCTACTTCAGATAGAGCCTGTAAAAGAAGTGTAGGAAATATTGGTGATTTTTTTTCCTACTTGGTACAGTAATTATCAGGTGTCAACTTTAAGCTGACCTGTGTTAAAAGGAGAGTGTATCCAGTGGAGATTTTTAAAGCAACTGAACGAAGATTAACTACAGAGTCTGGAAAATGTCAAGAAAAAAGGTCTTTAGCAAATTCATGATTTGATGGTGGCCATTGGTAAATGGGATATTACACATCTTTAAAATTAAGAGATGGTGAACGATCTTAAGTGAAAAATTTTTTTATTGAATTTGCATTTGAGTAATAATTACAATGATGACAGAGCAACCACATGGGTATAAATGATAAGTAACATTTCTGTGAAATTTCAGTGAAATCACATAGTTGTACAATTAGAAAAGGACTCCGTGCCAGAAGTGGACAAAATTAAGTGAGATTACTCAGCTTCACTTACTCCATCTGGAGTGGAGGCTCTACTCTAGTTTAAGGGGTACAGGTATTCTGATTTCAGGTGGTATGATTAACATGCAACATTTGTAGTCAAACTTTGAATAATCAGATAAAATAAAATCCATGGCAAAGTGGTTTCACTGAAACTGTGATTTGACTTTTGAGATTTTAGTTGCCAGTAAAGGTGAAACAAGTAGTAAGTGTTCTAATTTTGGTGTGCAAGGAGTGGGGACAGAAGGAAGTTATTAAGGATTTCTTATTAATACTTAGAAATTACATGTTTAATACAGAAGTAAGGATCTTTATTCTAGTAAGAAACCTCCAGTAAAAAAGTAAAAATAAAAGAAAAATGGATGGTGAGAGTTTATGAGAGTATAGATTGAAGTTCTTGAAGCAGATATCTCTGTTTTGGTCAAGACTAATCATGAAACTAATTCACAGTGTATGACTTCGAGGAAAAGTTTTAGTTTTGTGACATGCTTACTTATATAAATTCCTCTCCCTTTATATAAATCCTTCAAGATATATATCACCATTCTAGAGTATTAGTTTTAAGTAGAAGTAAGAATAAAACAGGAATTAAAAATATGATCTGCTTGGAATAAATAAGCATATAAACTGACTGAATGCACTGAGGCTCTAAATGTGATATATGGCAATTACATAATTTTAATGCAAGAAAACAATCTCCATCTTTAGTTTAAGCACTGTAGTGTATAAAGTACCTCTTTTTGATGTGGTGGCCTTTTCACAATGAAGTGGTGAACCAGAATCTCCGTATAAGAAATATGTGTTAAGAGTTAAAGATATGTGCATTTCACATCTTTCCAAATGCTTCATTTATGCTCATATTTCTCCCTATCTCAGTAGCAGTACCATTCTGATCTTTCCTAAAATAGTCATGGTGCGTAATCCTTGTTGAATTGCATACCCTGGGCTTGTTCTCAGGATTTCAGGTTTCATGAGGAAGAAAAGATTCAAGTTGGGTCCAGTGCTAGTTATGCTGGCATCAAATTGATCCTCTGTGGAGCAGGTGCTTGCTGAGAAGTTCCTAGAGCATAGAGGTTTCTGAATGTGCACCTAAAATGTATTTAACAGGAGAAGAAGCTTGTGGAATATGATGGTTAATAGAATGTGGTTCAGCCAGATGCCACAATAGCTTTTCACTATGGATGTACTCACAGAGCAAGTATAAGAGGGCAAGCCATAAAGGTTCACAGGAGGCAGGACTGACGTCCTGTAACAGGAGAGAGTATTCTCATTATGTAAATTAATAAAAATACCTGGTTTTAAGAGCAAAATGCAGTGTCAAGATGAGATGGATCTAAGATGAAGCTCCCATTTTATGTGGAAAAAAAATAGTAATCCTTTATGGATTTTTTTTGTTTGTATCCTCTATGACTTTCCCTTCTGGAGATTCATACCTAAACCACCCAGGTCTTTAGATATGTGCCTGCTTCAAAAAGCACAACACTGAAGTAAAATGACATGATATTTAACTTCAGTGGTATAACAACCATGAAGTTTGAGAGGGTTAGACTGTAGAGCTTAATCTGGGCTCCATCACTTCAGTGTTTAAGATTCTTCTTCCCTGCTCCCCCCAGCATTTGCATGTGCCAAATTCCAGTCCACATGATGTTCAAAGGACCTGTATAAGTGCTAAGTGTTCAGAGTGTATTGGAAGTAATGATAGCTTGAGACAAAAAAAAAATCAAACCCAAAAAGAAAGAAGAAATTGGAACTAAAAGATGTGATGTAAAGCAAATAAAACCTATAAAGAGCAGCACTTCAGATACTATCTAATTAGCCTATCTTTTTATTCCTTCCCTTATTTTTGACACTGTGGGTGTCAGTATCTTAATGTACAGATAAGCATCTAACACTTTATTTTCTGCTTTGTTTTATACGTGGCAATTGGACAGATAGTCCCAAAGGGTTCCTTTTTATTATGGATTATTCCCAGCGAACACCCTGGCTGTAAGCACTCTGTGACAGCAAGGTTATTGTAAAATGGCTTTTTTTTCCCTTTGAAGTAGAACTGTAACACCAAGAATAACTTTTATGAGGCCTTGTGGGAATCTTGTTCTTTATGAAATTCAGTGATTATGTTCAGAGGCTGGAATAAATGTTCCTATGAACTTTTTGAAAATAAAAGAAGGAGGAAAGGGAATGAGAGCTCTTGCAACTCTAAGGGTCAGGTACTCTATTAGATGTAGTTTATCGGATTCCCTGCCCTAACTCTAACCCTAAACTAGGGTTAGATATGCCTAGGGACTTCTCTGCAAGGCAGAGACTCTGAAGTGCAGGTGATATTTACATCAATCCTCCCAGTCAAAGGGGAAGAGTTCAAAAGGGCCAGATCTGGCAAATCAACAAATGGTTATGGGCCAGGTGCCATAGCCAGGGGTTCAGTCACTTAGACCGTGTGACTCACTTTGTGTGTCCCAAGTCCCAGTCTTTGGGAAACTTGGTCTTCTGGGGACTGATGAAGTCCATCTGTCACAGAAGGGGAAGAGCATTCTCAGTCATAGGCTGGACAAGCTGCTGAAGAGGGCTTGGAATGAAAGTTGCCTGGGGAGGGAAACCTCAGTCCATCCTGCTCATACCAGTTTGATGCCAGGGTCAGCAAAAAAGGCCTGGATGGAGCTCACAGGTCAGCAGGAGAGCACCTGAATTGAAGAGCAACACAAAAGAATTCCATCTGCTCCAACCAGTAGTTCAGCTTCACTGGGGGCCTAACTGAAATGCTTCTATGCAAACACACAGAGCATGGGGAATAAACAAGAGGAACTGGAGATATGCACACACCTGCAGGACTATGATGTTATTGGCTTCACAGAGATATGGTGGGATAGTTCCTAAGACTAGAGTGTTGGAATGGAAGGATACAGGCTCTTCAGGAAGGACACGCAGGCATGATGATGACAATCAGGTGTTATTCTCTATATCAGAGACCAGTAGGAATGTGTGGAGCTCCACCTGTGGATGGGTTAGGGGCTGACCAAGAGGTTGTGGTTCATGATTAAAAGAGGAGCTGGGTGAGGTGACATTGTAGTGTGGGTCTGCTACAGGCTGCCCAGATTTGTAAAAAAGAGATTTTGGGTGGCTCCTTTTTTTTTTTTTTTTTACATAAAAAGGTTGCAATGTGTGAAAGAATGAGTGACATAATCCTGCCTTAACTGATTTCAATTTGTGAGAAAATGCTGAAAAGATGAACAACAAAGTCTAGGTAATTAGTCTATTATAATTTCAAACTGTAATTTTCTTTAGAGTTCTTTGTTATTATGTATAACTTTTCTTTTGACTAGCCCTTTATGCTTATAAGGGCACAGAAGCAGAGAGCCTTATGATCTCTGCTGCTTCTGGATCTGGTATGAAGTAGCTTCAGGAAGGCCTATAGTCCCAAATATTTTGAATGCATGAGAGTATCCAAGTCCTCAGTTGGACCTCTGACAGCAGTCATGAACTAGTTATACGTGGTCCCTCCATGTATCATCCAGCTTTTCCCTCAAATACATCTAGTTTCTTCCAGAGCTGAATATTCTTTCTGAGTGACATGCACTGAAATTCAGTGTCCCTTGTCTTACACACCTGAGATCCTAACAAACCCTTTTTGATAGTAATTGAGATTTTTCTCTGATGGTAGGTGAGACCCTGAAAAGTACCTTCAGAAAAATAAATGCAGAAATGTTTAATTACAGGACTAGAAGAATTTATCTCCTAATTAAATAATGCATGGGAAAAATACAAGGAAATAGATGGGGAAAAAAAGGACACATACTGAAAATCTTTTCAATTTCTTGTCATGTTCACCTATTTTCTGGCACTGGTAAAAAATAAAATATTTGCTGAGCTGAGGAACATCACTGAGTTCAGTGCTGAAAGAATGTGCTGACCAGTCACACAGTTTCAGGGCTGCAAAGGCAGGATGGTTAAACACCCAGTGGAGCATATTTTCAGAATACACAGTTATACATGGGTTTGCATTTTCATGGGAGATCTTAAAAGGAGGGAAGGCAGACAGAGGAGAGAATGTTAACACTATGGACCAGAAAATTTAATGAGGGGTTTATTTAGAATTTTTATGGGAAAAATTTTTTCTTTTCTTTTTTAAATACAACACAAACAGCAGGTAATATCTGTCTATGAAAGGCACCAACAGGAGCTGGGGCTAGGACAGGTCACCAGTCACTCATTTAGGTGCTGAGAGTCTGTCATGATGTCTCTCAAATCTGTTTTTCTCCATGCAGAAATTCAGACACTTCTCCCTCATGTTATTTTAATAAGTCAGATAGCAAGGGAGTTAACAGCTAGAGAGTGCAGTTAGGAATGCAATTTGTGTTGTGTTTATGCTGGTGAATGTTGTTGCATTTATATCTTCCAGGACTGATTCTCTCTGTTCACTCAGAGATGCAGAGCAGCAAGGCACTTTTCCTGGCTACAGCCCTGATTATGTCCTATTGAAGCTGATGTATTGTAGTGCGACAGTCAAAGTTAAGCATGTGCCTAAAAGTCTGAGGATCAATGTGTTTCAAGCCATCAATTCGAAGAGAGTGAAACCCTTAAATCAGACATAATTTCTTTGTCAGCTTGTTCACTGGATGTAAGACTAACAATACAGATTTCATGAGTTATGTGAAGCATGAACAGTAAAGCAGCTGGTGTTTGTGCCATGCATTAGCTATGTAAGAGCAGCTCTCATCTGGAAGTTGTTGTATCACAAGCTTTTGGAAGGGAAAATGTGCTTTATATTGTGTTCATTAGCACATATGAGAAATTTGACTATGAAGCTTTGCAAGGGAGACACACAGAAGTCCAATCCTTTGGATTTCATTACTGCTGGGATAAGGCAAAACTGTTCTCCACATCAGCTGCTAATAGATACTGCTGCAGGCCTTAGGTGATGCATCATTGTTCACCCTCTGCATCTTCATATTTGTGAGCTGATGAGGCCCTAATTCAATGAGTCCTCAAGAGAGGGAGCCAGTGGTGCAGAAAGTGACTAAATTCTGCTGCTTGCTGACAGCACCAATCTTGTTAGTCTCTTCTGTTGGAGGAAGCAAAAAGAGGCATAGAAACAGTGAAAGAAGATCATAAACTCTAAGTTATTCTTATGCTAGAAAAAAAATGTGAGATGTTCTAAAATATGTAGCATGTTTTTTGCACTTTTTCTAACAAATGTGGTAGCTTGCAATGGTTTATTTGCTTTCTTAATAGGACTTGCACTTTGCAGGAATGAATCAGACACATGCATGTGTTTACTCAATGGCTAAGTTGTTCTATAAGACAGATTTTAGGTTCATGCTGTTTTAAAAGTAGTTTGTGAGTCAGGTGAGTTTCTCTGGATTTCTACGGAGCCTCTGAAGAGAATATTATATTATTTTTTGTTTATTTCTCATAGGTTTTTTTTCTCTATTTTGCCTGTTTCTATGTATATTTTATATAGGTTAATTTTTAAATGTAAATACTCTTGATATTTTGTAATAGGGAAGCACCCATATAGAATTCTGCCCAGTTATTCACTTCTGCCATATGTGTCTCACAGTATGTGATTTGGGGAATGCAAGTGAGCTTGGTGTTCAAGGTGTGAGCATGAGTTTGGTCTCAGTAATAACAGCCACATTGCCCTATTCTACAGTGTATAAACCCTTCCTGAAAACTCTGTATTTTCTCTGCCTCTTACAGCCTCTTTGGGGCAACAAACATTTACAAAACAACCATCTCAATTTAAGCTAATGCATAGTGAAATTACTCCCTCTGCTTGTATTGGATATGAAATGTACAGCTATAGGTTATATTGAAATCATATGAAGATAAATTGTTGATATTAATGGGAATGTTGTTGGCTTTTGACCTCAATTTCAGGTTTGGAAATCACTTCCCTGTGAAGCATTGTAATTATTACCATTCTTTGTGTTTTCATTGAAATACTTTTCACAACAATATTTTTATCAGAAGGGCAAAATATGTGCTTCATTAGAAATTGCATCCAGAGATCATGGCAGTTGGTGTTAAAAATGTGTTTTAATAATCTCTTCATCACAACAAGGAGTCTCTTTCACATGCTGTCACTTGCCTGAAATGGTCTTTTTTTTCACTCAGTTTTTAGATACTCTATGATATAAATTTGTTGCTCATTTTCATTAAGAGCAAATAAAATACTCTCTTTTAGTAAACCATTGTTACAATTGAAACAAGTTTTTTACATCAGTTGCTGCATTTAATTTGCCAAAGGTTATGTGTTTAGAATTACTTCACATTTTAATTAGAGCTGCAGCAATCTGTTAGCTAACACTGAACTCTGATGTACACAAGTCTCTAGGCATGTTTGGAAAAGCTCATGAATTCGCCTAATGAGCTGTCGGAAAGGTTCCATCAATAGTGTCAAAAAACTTGTTTAAGGACCCTCCAGACGTATTCAAGAAGTTGAATGAGCAAGGGGTAATACAAAATGAGTGCCATTGGGCTAAATATTTCTGGAAAGGTCTTTTGCTGCTGATATAAGGAGAATTAAAGGTCATACTTGAACATTTGCTTTTGAGGGGGTATTTTTGAAATATGGATTGTAAAACATAGCTATTAATAGCTTCATTGTTATCTCTGGAAAGGACAGTATGAAGATGTATCTGATTATCTCCTTCTCTGCCAAAATACAAGGGTGGAAAGGGCCTTTTCTATTCTTCACTAGGCACAGCACGGGCATGTGAAGACTATATAAAAACACAAACTCTTTGTGGGGTTCTTTGAACCCCACAACCATTGCATGAAATAGAATTGTGATAGACAATAATGTTTTATTGGATCAGCAATTCAGTGGAAATCTAGTCCCCTCAGCATTTCCACAGTGTCACACATAAGATAGTGTAAGAGGAAGACTTCTTTTGACTGTTTCTGCTCTAAAAGAACTGAAAGGCACAAGGTGATGATCTCTTCACATGTCACTGGCCTTCTATTCATCTGGGAATTCATAGAAAGCAAATAAATCCTCTGCATTATTCACAGCACAGGCTTTATGGCATAGCATCCTATTGGAGCTTACAGGGCATGTGAATGTCCCTGTACAGGGTACATTCTCAGGAAGATGTGGTAGACTAATCTGCTGTTCATAACAGCCCTGTAAATCATTTATAACTAAAACTATTTGACTAGCTAATACCTTGAGATAAAAAAATAGGCATCTGTTTTCTAACCATATGTGAGTAGTCTCACTGCTGTCTTTGAAAGAAATATTCCAAGTTTGTAAAAAGAAACATATGTATAAATATTTAAAAGTGGAATAGCAAGCACAGGAATATTTACTTCTGATAAGGCAGTGAATAAAACATCAACTCCTTACAAGCCAAGATACAGTGCCCAAAGAGATTCCAGGAAACCCCAAATCACACTAAAGTTACTACTTTCTAAGATAATTCTACTTTTTTTCTTCTTTATTGTTAGCAGTTGATTCTTCGTCTGCAAATAATGAACAGTCAATTAAATATTTTTATTTGAGAAATGAAAGATGGTTTGTATAGATAACTCATCTAGCTTTTCTAGCTAGAAATGCAGACAGATTTTCAGAGACCATTCTTATCTGCAACATATAATAATGCTGTTAAAAATAATTTTTAAATAACCTTCCAAAGTTATAAGCAGTTCTAGACCTAACACATTATACTTTAGGCTGAAAGGAGAGACTAGATTTTGCAGAATCTTTTGTATTATGTGCATTGCTTGCATAATTTCCTTAAATCACACACATACATTTGCCTTCTGGCTAATGTGCTGTTTTCAATACTTAAAAAAGGAGGAGGTGGGCACAACTGAACGACTCAAGTTTTCTGGTCAAATTGGAAATGAACTAAAACTTCTTGTTGGAAATTCTGGTGCTATGTTCCCCTTTTCTTAGAGAAGTAATGCAGAGAATGCAGTAACAAGGGTCATCTTCAAATTTTTGGCAAATCCAGGGTACTTTGCATCAAAACTGTAATAGGTGGTTGAGAAATATCAAATGTTCTTTGAATAGAAAGTAGGTATGACTGGAACGGCTGAGTAGGTACTGAGGCTTTTTTGGGGAGAGAAACACAGAGATCACTGGTTAGATGTTGAAGATTTTCCTACCTTACAGGAAATTGTAGCCAGGTGGGGACCGATCTCTTCTTCCTAGTAACGAGTGATAGGACAAGAGGAAACAGCATCAAGTTCTGCCAGGGAAGGTTTAGGTTGGATGTTAGGAAAACTTTCTTCACCAAAAGGGTTATCAAGCACTGGAATAGGCTGCCCAGGGAAGTGGTAGTGATCATCCCTGGAGGTATTTAAGAGATGTGTAGATGTGGAACCTGGGGAAGTGGGTTAGTGGTGGATTTGGCAGTGTTATGTTAATGGTTGGACTAGATGATCTTAAGGGTCTTTTCCAACCTAAATAGTTGTATGATACTATTGTTTATGCGTACAGAGGTTTCACAGATATCTACATTCTATTTGTGCTGTTGCAAGGGTTTCCAACTGTATCCATCTATGAACAGATGTATGTGAAAAAGATGTGCTGCAGCTATACAATGAGCTACATGGATAAATTATCTATTTATTTTCCAAGTGTAAACAGCTTAATAACTTTTAATAAGATTTGACACACAGTAAAAATGGGGTTTCTTTCTCCCTCTTCTTCAATGCAAAGCACAGATTTTTGTCTTAGATTTAGCTAGCACAGTTTTCTTATGTGTCAATAGCACTAATTCAATTAGGCAAAAGAAATTAATGTTTCATTAAATGTCATCTGCATATAAAATTACCTCCCCCAAATCTGTAATGAATAATTGCCTTCCTTTTAATTGAAAATAGGGGAATTTCAGTGAACATTATTTACACTATAGAATTTGCTGAAAATCTATTGTCATCTGGTGATTATGGCTATCTATCTATGTCATAACTACATCCATATAGCACTAACATATATCATTTCTGTCACACTAATCAATTGACTGTCTGTTTTGTGGACTAACAGTCCTTCAGATGCTCAGATATCCAAACTGCCCAAGGTACTCCCTATATATATTTTGTATGCACATATATACAGATTATTTACCTGATTTTTATCACTAAAATAAACAAAATTCACCACAAAGAAATACATGGGGCATTGATAAAACTTGTATGTCTTAGATCAAAATTTTTCATGTCACTGTCCTTGTCTTCTCTCTGACAAGGAGGATGTGAAGGTTGCTCAAAGGCAGGTTTCTGAAGTGTCAAGAATACAATCTGATTATAAAGGATAGACAATATTTATTGGCTGGTACCAGGTGGATAGTCTGGTCCATGACTTATTTATCTTTTTTGAAGAGGTGATTAGCACCCCTCCCTGGGAGAATATTGTTAAAATCATTCTTTAAGTAGTTGGCACCATGTTTTTAGTGGGTTTAACAAAACAATTAAGGATGTAGATCCTCATGTCACTCAAAGTGAGTGATAGCTTTTCTGCTCTTAACAAGTTGTGGTTTGCCACTGGTGAGCATGTTTTAAACTAAACTTGATTTAACTGTGGAAGGGGTTGTAATACGTGGGGCTCAGTCAGTAGGGCATGAAGCTCTTAATCTCAGGCTGGCTGGGTTTGAGCCCCATCTTGGGTGACAAAAAGGGCTGTCATGGTTTAACACTAATTGGCAACCAAGCCCCAGACAGTCACCCTCTCACTCCTCCCCAGTGGGATGGGGGAGACAATCAGAACAGTAAAAGTGAAAAAAAATTCTCAGGGTCTAGATAAAGACACTGTATAGGTAACGGCAAATCTGCTCACTCAAGTAATGCAAAACAAGGAATTAATTCAGTGCTTCCCATGGACAGGCAGGTGTTCAGACATTGTCAGGAAAGCAAGGCTCCATACCATGTAATGGTAAATTGGGAAGAAAAGTGCCACCAGTCTGAGCATGTCCCCTCCTTCCTTCTTCTACCCCCAGGTTTCAATGCTGAGCAAGGTGCCATATGATCTGGAATCCCTTTGGTCTGTTGCAGTCAGCGGTCCTGGCTGTGTCCCCTCCCAACTTGTGCTCTCTCAGCCTCCTGACTGTTGAGGCAATATAAGAAAGAGTAAAGGCTTTGGCTATGCAAGCTCAACAATAATTAAAACATCCCCATGTCATCAATACAGTTTCCACCACAAATCCAAAACATAGCCCCATAGTAGCTAGTGTGAAGAAAATGTACTCTACCCAAGCCAAACCCAGCACAGACATGAGCTTAACTATGAAAAAAATTCACTTTAAAAGTTGCCTAACTAGTAATATTCTTTGCTCTAAAAAGTATGATGGCAGTCTCTAGCCTATAATTACTGTTTGTATATGTGCAGGCCAGAAAAGTTTCCTCTTTAATACAAATGGAAATCTAGACTAGGCAGTCAGGTAGATTAGTCTCCCACAAATCATATTGACCAGTGCTTTATATGTACAAGTAGTTTCTGTTTTGCTTTGTTGCTCTTTCCAGGAAGATGTAAGGATTTATTTTTTTTCGATGCATCTCTGTCATTTAGATCAATGTGATGAATTACTTTAATTTCAATAAGTGTATATATTTGGACCTGTTGCAAAACACCAGAATGTGTAACTATTATTTTTGAAAATATCATCTCTACCATTGGATAATTTTGCTGCCTCACCTTACCCATTAGGAAAACCAATCTAAGAGTTGTCTTTGATTCTCTGCTTACAATACCACACATACCTGTATACAAAATGGTAGGACAGAAATACTGAACTCAGATTTAGAGTGGAGTTCTTTACTAGTAAGTGCAAAATACTGCATGCAGGACAATTGAGTGACAGTCTCATAGCCTCTTGGTATCCTTTGGATAGTCTGCTCTGCTCCTGACTGCTAATGAAGTAGCTATTTTGATACATGTCAGGCAAGAATTTAGGCACTCTGTGGTGGTATCTGCTCCAGAGATTTGGTTTCTTGGACAGTGAATGAGCCAGCAAAAAACTCCTGAGTCTACCTGAACTTACAGACCAGAAGGATTTTTGGTGGATAAAGTAAAATGCTCTAGTTTTCGATGCAAAGCTGCTGCTATGTTTGGTCCAGGTTGAAAGGTACAAGGAACACATGTAACATGCAACACGTCTGTATCTGGTTAGGGATGCTGCTTTCTATAATAAAGGTGTCTAAGCTTCATCTTCTTTCAATGCTAATCGTTACAGATGAAGTGTCTTTTAACAAACAAAAAAGAGGTTTGTTTTCCTCCTCACAAAGTCTGTTAGTCATGGAATGGGTTTTCCTAATGAAGTCTTGAAGTAATTTAAAGATTAGGGTGGGAGAACAACCCATTTTCTCTGGTTCCCATTCTATTTTTTTTAGGACCTGTTCCTTTATTTATGTGACAGAATAATGTGCTGCCCATCTTTCTTTCTGTACACACCTAAAACCACTATTGCATCTAGCCCAAAAAATCTATCAGAAAAAAAAAACCAAAAAAAAAATCCAACCCCCAAAACCAATAAAACCAAAACCAATGTTTGCTAAGCAACTAAAAGTAGCCTTTGGAGTTAGACAACATGTCTTTCTATCACAAGTAAGCCAGATTTTCACAGGGGAACTTAATGTGTTCATAAAATTGCAGGTTTAGAGTGTACTGTAATATTCCAGTAGTATCTGGCTCTAGAGGAGTACATAATAGACTTGGTAAATGCTGACAAGACAGTTAGGGTTAGGGTTGTATTACGTTCACCATAATACAAAGGAGAAAAGTTTTTTGGCTCTCTCCGTTACATTTAAAAGGTGAGGGGAATTGCAACTGGCAGATGACAGTTTAGCACTCAGATGCATCAGATGTTTTTGTTATCCATTGTACAGAACAAGTGTGGTTTGCTTAAAGAAAGGAAAAAAACCAACCTGAGATTATTTAGGTACAAACTCCCTATACCCTGAATTCTGGCAGGAGTGCCTATTGCTTTAATAAGATAATAGTTTAAGAAGGTGATATTTTGTTTTCCTTGACTGTTTCAAGTGTTCATCTGAGAGAGTGTTCTGATAACCTTCATGGACCGATGAACACAACTCATAGCTGTTCCTAAGGATCCTAATGGCTTAAATGAATAGATAGTAATAAAACAATCTGTTCTTCAAACAGCTTTCTCTGAAATTCCTGACATTCAACTGTAACCATTGTTTACTCATTTTAGAAAATTAAAGAGTATAATCTATGCTTCATTACATTGTTGCTGCAGTTACAATTTTCAAAGAAGAGCAAATTAAGGTAGTGTGTATCTTATCTCAATATCTGAATACTACCGAAAGCTTTATTTCAGAAGAAGACCCCCACTTTCTTGACAGAGTTGATCATCTTGAAAACAGATGCAGTGTCTGAATATGCCTTTCTTATAACGCCTTTTATATATTTTCATATATTTTGTAGACATCAGTTACATCAAAACATCTTCTGGTGTTACACAGTGTCCTATTTTTTTGCTTGAATTTCTTAGGACTGTATTTCCATTAAGATCATAGTTACAATATTATTTTTCATAACTTAAAAAATTTTAGTTCCAAGGTATCATTATCTTCTCTGGCTTTCCTCAGGCTAATGGGAATCTGATGGTAACTGTTAAATGAATTCTCTCAACCAGAACTGTCACATTTGAGTTTAATAAACCCAAGGGGAAGTTTTTCTTCCGTGAGTTTGCTAATCGTTTTCTGAACCTAGCTAAACTGTTGATATCTGTGCCACTCTTGAGGCAATTAATAATAACATTTAACTACAGCAGGTGTGATTAAGTTCCACCATTTCTTTATTTTAAACCTTCCATCTGAGATTAGCTATTTCACGTTGTAACTTATGAAGACATCTATCATATACCTCTGCAGTCATCTCTTTTGCATGTTGAAAGTCCTAGTCTGTTCTCCCTTTCTATGGCTTTGACTGCAGGCAGACTGCAGGTCCGTATAGAACTCTGATTTTTTTAATTGGATTCACTGAGTTTTTGATCATTACGTGGTAATTTTGGAGTTACAGATGTTTCTTCTTTCATGAGTTTATCACTGCCTATGTGCCTTTAAGACTCTCTTGCTTTTCAGTGCATTGCTATTTACCATCGTGCAGGTTCATCTGCTTTTTTGTCACCTGATTGCTCAGTACTTTGAGGTCCTCATTTTTAGTAGTCTGAGTTATTTTAGTATCATTAGTGAATGCTATTACACCTTTACCTCTTTTTTTGGATTCTTTAATGCTTTCTCCATATTAAATACATTTTTGTTTAAAGGGTAGTAATTTTAAAATCTTAGGAAACAAACATTAGCACCCATTGAGTTTCTGAAAAAAAAGCAGTCTGTCCAGGGCCAAATCCCTTTCTTGTTCAAGTGTATATCATGGTTATATAATGTTGGACAATCTTTTTTGAGGGTGTATCAAATAGTTAGGCTCATATTCTCTAGACTTTCAGCTCTCAGTACATTAACTGCATAATGAAAAAATGTGAAGCATTTATAATTACAGTACTAGTTGTCAATCCTTAACTGCTGCTGGGCATGGAGAATAGTTACTGATTGGTGAAAATGGGAACTCTGCAGCCTGAATGCTGGAAGAGGCTGAGCTATTCACCTCCCATAAGGCTTTGCTGATTAAGCCTTCTAGTATCTTCTTTGTGTATGTTACTGTGAAGCTAACAAATAACTTCAGAGTTTCTTGATTTCTGCTTGACACTGCAAGCAAATGTGCTTAAATAGCTCCCAAGTAAGTGGTGCTTACTACCTAAATGGTATATTTGAGCTGCCAGCACTGAGGAATTTTATTTCATTCTTTGCTGATAAGTCCAGCAAACTTTATTTGGCACTTTTGACAGTGTGTAATATGCAGGCAAAGTGTGCCGTGTTTATAAAAGATGCACCACGTCATACAAAATATTACGTATCATCAGAGCCTCCATCAGCCACATCTGACTGGCATAAAACAGAAAGAACAAATTCCCATTTTTAGAACAGGAATTGTTTTGGCAAGTGTGCCATGACATAAACGTATTGGGATGGAAAATAATAGAAATAGAGCAAGCATTTGAAATGACACACATAAAATTGCAAATAAACCTGACAATAAATGTCAATATAACAAAGTGTGCAGCCTCTGTTCTTGCAGAAACTCTTAATATAAGCTGATGTGACTTACAGTGCTAAAAATGTAACTGTTAATAAATACAAATAGTACACAACAAACAAACACACCAAAACTTAGGGCCAATTTGGCAGCTGATATTAAGTTACTATTTCTTATATATTAGCATGTAGTAAATAAATATTAATCTTCTCTTGGTAGTGTGATGATTCTTATGAGTAAGGTAAACAACTTTCTGTTTTCCAAGCTTTTCAGATGATAAGTTTTAGGTGCACTTCACATAGCAGACTGTGATATTTGTTTGGAATATAGTATTTCAGTAGCTGCTCCAGCTAAGAAAGGATTCAGAATGTGATTCTGAATCTTGTTAATATGATTCAGAATAAAATGGTGTGTTCTCAGAGTACTATAAATGTTGAATTTTGCGTGCCATGTTATTTGAGAAAAAAACCTGTCAGCATCTATGAGGTATGAATGTCTCTATAAGTACAAAATTTAGCACTTAGTTGATTTATTTTTTTTTTAAACACTAAGTGAGGTCTCTTGCCTTTCATGGACAACAAATAATGACTTTGTTCAGAGCAGAGGAAAGTTTTACCTTTGTTTTGCCAGCGCAGGTAGTCAGTCTTTATCCATAGATAGCAAGTCAAAATATTTCAGAATGAAGCTGTAAATTTTATTCATCTGTGTTTTGTGTGGAGCTAGATGATACTTCACATGCTCATGAATCTTCCTCTGTCATGGCCATTTAGATTTTGTGAATGTACTTCCTTGCAAGTTACTGGTATTTCTGTGTTTTTCCAAAGGCAGTTTCTCACTGTAATATTTGATCAAAGAATGAATGATGCTATTGGCCTATTTTCAGCTGTAAATAATAATAATTTGAATACTGAATAATAATTTGAAATAATAATTTGAAGACAGAATGTAAAACATGATGAACCACCTTACTTTTGGTGTGAGTGGTTTTGTATAAAAGGGCTTGGGGAAAGGATTCTGTACTGTAAATGGATACAACCAGAACTGTAATCAGCCTATATGAGGAGTTCTCCTGTATAGATGAATAAATTTTGTGTGAGACTAGACTTGGAATAAATTGGTATGTTTACGGCAAATGTAAATAATGTGGCAGGCATTTACATGTTTATTGAGCTATTCATTAAAAAGTAGAAGGAAGTGGAAAAGCTGAAAGAAAGTGGAAGTGCTAACAGCTGGCTTTTATAATTGCAATGCATTTGTACATATAGAAGTCAAAATCAACAGAAAATTATTGTAATGGAAATGACATTTAATGCCATACAAAAACATTTGTAGGTATAATTTTATAAATTGAAAATATGAACTGAAATTGAGCCTTGCTTATAGCATTAAAAAATGTAAATAATTTAAACATCAATGGGGTTTTTATATGCCAAGGTATTTGTATTACCAGTTACAAGAACTAAATTTTTGATGTCAAAATAATGCACACTCATCCATGAAAGACTATTTTCAAAAACTTCTTAAATTCCAATACGTCAAAACAACGGATGCCTAATTAAAAGAAAACAAAACCCAAATAAACCCACAAAAAAGCTAGTTCCTGATATATCATGTAATTCAGGCACTGATTTCAAGACTGCAAGACAAGATTCAATGCATGGGAGCATGTATTAGAAATACATGATTCACTGCATTGTTTTATAGTTTTTACTGTGTAGAAAACAAAAGATTGGGGTATGTGTAAGCACTTCCATATGTTGGTTTGGGATGTAGATTCAGAGTGCAACTGAAACTTTAGAAAGACCTATATTAACGTGAAAATTTGAGTCTGGATTTTGAAAACATGTTTTCACTACCTGAAAACATGGAGATTTGAAGGTTTTCAGAAAAGAAAAAAGCAGTTTCATTTTTTACATTGGATTTTTTTGTGTTTTTTTTTTCCTAGTTAGACAGTGAACTAAATATGAAGGCCCACAATATCAGTCTTTGACTTGGATCTCATAGTGGTTTATATGTTGATCATTTTAAGAAAAGTTTTTCCAGCATAGTTTTTCTGAAGCTGATACAGTCACAAGGTTAATAATTGAAAACCACTAACAATAATAATTCTAGGAATGGAAATAAAAATCATTTGTGATCACAGCGCTCTCCTACATGGATTGACTGTCTAAAAAGGAAAAGAGATATTCAGAGGTAAAAGAATCATGTACTACCTTGGGTCTGTTAGAAAATCAATTTAGTAATCAGATAATTGAGCCAAAATATACAAGGAAGGAATAAGCTTTTAAAAAACTTGGCTTTCCTGTCTAAATAGTGAAAGGATTTGGGGATATGCCCTTTCTGGGAGATAAATTTAGTTTGGCTGCAGGTAGCTCTATGGCTTCCTAAAATGATATGGTTCTCTTCCAGTAACTTGTATGACAGCTCTCTCTATTTTTGGTTTTAGAGAAAAGCAGGACTAGTTAGAACCAAGCAGACAAATGCTTTAAAATGTACTCTAATGCCTTGCCCTACATAAAGAGAGTCACAGGTGCACAGAAGAGCACAACTTTCAGAGAAAAGTTACTGGGCAATTTTGAGTAGTTGCATCATTAAAACGTCAGATTTTTTTATGCTGTAAGATAGTAAATTTTCAGGTGATATCAAAGCTCTCAGGATTCGACAGATTCTCTCATGCAATTACTAGAAGGACAAGATGTGAAAGTGGAGAAAGATGTGAAGGAATAAATGTAGGTGACATTGCAGAAGGTAATAGCAGCTGTAATTTGCGGCAGAAGCAAAGAATAATGATCTGGGATCTTTTAAACAAATGGTTGTTTGCTACAGGTCTTTTCTTTAAGTGATTTAACTAAGGAACTTGTTTAGTGGGTATTAGGACAAACTGAGCTACAGCAATGTTCACAATTCTTGGTGTATGCACTAAGATGTTTCTGGGTAGTGTCCTGAAGTTATTAAATTACCTATGTGCTATCCTTATAAAAAGCAGCACAAGAAGCAACTCCAAGATATATCTTGCTGTCCTCAGGTGGACTGTTGAGCCTGCACTGAGTCTAAGCCTAGGGAGTACTGGTCAGCCCCAGGAAAGGAGACTGCTATCACCTGCAAATTCTGCAGAAGGAAACCCCTTAAATTCAGAAAGCTGAAAGAAAGTGGGACCTGGATGTACCTGTTCTTTTCTTTCATACATCCTTATGTCTCCCCAGTCCTGCCACTGCTCTGAATGCCCTCAGCAATCTAACAAGTGGTCTAATAAGAAAAGCTGTTTGGCCCACTAAGATTTTACCTTAGATCTTTGTAGTGCAAGCTGTTGACAAAACAGATGATTAAGTGATAAAGCCACTGAGTCTCCCCTCAAACCCAGGTTCTTGCACTAAACCAAATGGATACAGGGATAGCAAGTGCACTACCATTTCAGCTTCCAGGCACAGAAGGAAGACTATCCATGTGAGGACCCAAAATAAGTTATGCACCACCACAGTGAGATTTGCTGGTGTTTATAAAGAAATAATTATTCAAGTTCTCTTTTTCTAATCCCCAAGTCTTGTGTAATGTAATAAACAGAAGGAAAAGAATTTTTTAGGTCAAAAAAACACTTTGAAAAGATCCAATTTGATTAAACCACACCTAGAAAAACACATCAACAAGATAAATAGGCAAGAATGTTGTGCATATCTGTGCCTTCGTTGAACCATACATAGAAGCTCTGAAGTTCCAAAACTCCATGGGAACTTTTAGAGAAGGGTAGGATTTGGCTGAAAGCCTGAATCTAGATGATGCCACAAGTTCCATTCAATTTAATGAGCATTTTAATTTACTGAGTCCACCTGCACAATAAAGTAAAAGCACTATGTAATAAATTGAGTCTGAGTTCCCCTTTCACAGGGTTTAAATTCAACATGACAATACATTTTCCACTGTTTCCTTTATGGTCAAAAGAGGAAAGAAACAAAGATTCAAATAGTTAAAATGGCCAACATAGAAAATTCCTCTACTTTTCTCTTCGTAGATTTCAGTTGTTAGTTTTGTTGGGTTTTTTTAATTGGCAAATTAATTTAACTGAATGAATACTCCATGTGCAGCAGGTAGGTAATTAACTGACTTCATAATAAAATCCTTGCTAAAATATTCTATGCATATGAAATAGCAGCAGCAGTTAAAAAAAAAGAAAAAGGAATTGTTCTAATTAATTTAAATATATTAGCATAAAATATTAAGGAATTTCTGGGTTTTTTTCCCCCCCAAATGTTGATCTTACTTTTGTTTTATTACCTAACAGCAGTTGATGAATATTTTGGGGACTTAATGGGATTTGGCTTTAGAGCAGGTTAAGGTTGTGTTGCAATTTTGGATTTTCTGCCTTACGTGACTGATAAAATTGCCTTAATGGATTTTTATGTCTTCAAGCAGCATGCAGAGTAAGACTCACTTCCCCTATAATGACAGTATAAAAGATTGCTAAAATGGCTTCTTTTGGTCTCAGACATGATCAGAGTAACTGATGTTAAGCAATCACTATCATTTCCAGATTTTGCCAAGCTAAATTCTTTGCCATAAATCCAATATGCTGTGACCTCATAAAATTCATATACAGAGCAGTCCTTCGCATCTGAATCATGTTTCTGGACACATCTGATGCTTTGGTTGTTTTTAAAAAAAACCCCTTATCTATATCTGCTAGCATTCCCATGTGGAATTCAGAAGCATCTGGAAAAGTCATGATGGATTTGGGTACTGAATGACAGGGCAACAAGAAAGTAGGTTGTAAATAGAGTTTAGTCATTATATGGCAAGTTCAAGCAGCAAAGTAGTTCAGTGGAAACTAAAGAGATCTGCGCACTTCAGAGTTCAGGAGAGCTTTTGACCATGAGATAGAGATGAAACTGTTAATGGAGAATACACAGCAGATCCATATAATTCAGCACTGACACTCAGAGAGTAGGTGTGAGTGGTAGTGGTGTGATAAACATGGTCACAGAGAGCTGCACATCAGTCACTGGAGTACTCCAGCTGGGGTACAGAACTCTTGTTGTGCAGCAGGAAGGACAGGCTGCTGCCCAAACACTGCTAGTTTTAGATCTTGGGTAGCTCTTGCCCACTTGCCAAGCTAATGTTTAGATATTAAGTCTTTGTGCTAAGCTAAAACCAAATAATGCTGAATTTGGTGAAATGGCACATTTTGTTTGTTTGCAAAGACAGCAAAATGGAAAATGACCAAAAAAATCATTTTGGATTGTTTCACAGAAAGGGATAATAATCATACTGCTAGAGAATTAGCAGGAAAGGGCTTTCAGGGTCAAGAAAGACTGAAATAAATGAACAACCGAAGTTAGCCTTATTTTGTTCATTTAGGAGATCATTATGGACTAGAGTTTCAGTCAGGTCACTGAAAAACAATTCTAAAAAGACCCCATAGTTCTCATATTGAACAAGAGAGTAAATAATAGATTTGGAGTCTCCAGAAGCCAGATGTGTTTTTCATATGAACTCTGAAACAGTGTTTGTGTAAGAGAAATTTTGGTGGGTGGTTTAGGTACGTGTTATAATCTGGTAAGTCTCTAAGTTTCATAGCAGAAAATTAGAGGTAGCCCTTATCATAATTATTTTTTTAAGGATTGCATCACAGACACTTAAATCTGTAGTGAACATCATCTTGCTGTTAGATTACACTACTAGTCATTACTACTGATATCTCTCAGAGGTGAGCTAGTTGCAATCTTTTATTGCATTGCAGGGCAAGTGCTGTTGGATGGTGGCAGCTGTCTGGCATGAAATGTTACCTGGTTTATATTAAGTAATCATTCACAGTGACAACAAATTGATGAGTCTTTGCATATAATAAAGATAACAGTTTTATTACATCCTGGCTCAAATGGTAATTCTAAAGCTACAGTTCTCTTAGTCTAGAATACATATATTCCAAATATGATAGAATCAATCAATTGAAGGTTGTATGTTTTAAATAATTGCTATTGAAAGCTTACAAAAGGTTAGTATATTACTAGCTTTCACTGCTTATTGCCTGCATATAAAAACTGGTTGCAAAAATAGTGAGCCAAATAAAGTTTTCACTTATAAAACAAAGGCTTATTAACACATTTTACTTTATGGCTTTTATTGCATAGTACTAAAAGAAGCAACAAAATAGTGTGTAAATCAAATGAGATTTGGTTCAATGTGTTTGTCTTCATATGTCTGCATGCTTTTGTATATTTAACTCATAAATAATGGTACCCAATCCCTCAGGGTTTTGGTCTATATTAACTAAAAATAATTACAAACTGCAGAAAAGTCAAAAAGTTGTCTTCTTGCTTCTAAAATAACTGCAGGACTAATGGTTGTACATATGCCTTAAATGACAAAAAAACTCCTCAATCCATGTTTTCTACTAGTAAGTCTATGCATTCAGTCTCATTTATGGCAGATGAGGGTGAAAGGAATTCTGTACCAGGCTCTTGTTAAAAGTCCTTCACTTCATTAATAGTTGTCATTAAGGAATCAGGGTACACCACTATCTGCTGGCATCCTATAATTATGAGTACCAGGCCTCTGCGAAAGGATGTGCTACCTCATCTGATTTTATAATCTAATTTAAGATTTTCACACATATTACAACTAGCAGAAACATTTCTTTTAATAAGATAACATTTTTGGTAATGTTACAAAGCTCAGGATCTATTTCCCATGCATTGTTTTCCTCTAGAATATTAATAAATTTCATTCCAAGTAGGGTACTCTGACAAAAATGAAAAATAGCTGTTTCCTCCCAGAAGTTTAGGTAAAAAGATATCAGAGTTTTCTAATTTTGATGCTTTTTCTAGCAAATTTCTGAAGTAGATGTAGTTGTGTTTCCAAGTCCATTGCTATCCATGATGCCTTCCACAGTCCTGTTTTCTTCTTGTTAATGGTGCAGTTGGTTTGAGTTTGGCAGGCTGTCTACACTGGGCTGTTCTGATCTTAAAGAGATGTGACAGTAACTCTCATTTTTTGCCTAAAATTGTTGTTCTGGCTGAGGACTGTGCTCACCAGTTATCTCTCAAACAGGGCTTGCTGGAAAGATTTTGAATTTTCTATGTTTGGCTGATGCTGACTGGCTGTGCTTTGCCATAGTGCTGCTTTTGCCAATTCTTGATATTTTAACTTGTCTCTTTAAGAGAATCTCATTTCCCTAATAAATCCTTGTCCTCAGCTGAAACATCTTCACACTTCTTTACTTGGCTGTGAGATTTTGTGTTAATTTCCTTTCCTAGCTGGTCAGTCTCTGTACTGTAGTTAGGAAGTTCAGTGTGAACAAACTTATTGATTCTGTAGGCACTTTAATTTTATTGATTTGCTAGAAGAGATTAAGTAAACACATGATTCTTCCATTCTTGCACTGATGCTTAACTTTAGGCATACAAATAATTCTGTTTATCAATATATATAAAATATAGATTAAATGTTATCCATATAACATTTACTTTAAACAGTTGTAAATGTCGCAAATCTGCGAAAAGTGTGGACAAATAGGTCAAGTAACCACAAATGCAATCAAACAGATCACATAAAGCATAACTGAGGGGAAGGACAGAATTAGTTCTTCCCATAATTATTAGGGAATTCCTCAACATCTGCTCTGTATTAAGATCCCAAAAGCCTTTATGCAGCAGTAAAGTTTCATATTATGGCAGACTATATCTGACTTGCTTATTGTACTCCAGACATTGAAATTATGTTTGAGCATCACATCTGCCTGTCTGCTGACTACTATTAAAAATAAGAATCATGTTCTATTGACTGAAATAGTTAGATGCCCTTTTATTGTAGATTCGTATGGTAGATTATTCCAGTAGTTTGCCTTGTAACAATAAAAGATTCTCTCCTTTGTCTCTCTCTGTTTCTTTCCCAGCAATTTATGTTCTCTAGTTAAAGATGTCTTTGTCAAAGGGAGTAGCTTTTATACTGTGCAGTGATGGGGATTAATTATATTTATGTTTCTAGTTATTATTATAAACTAAATAACATCCAGTGGAATTTTTTCAGCCTTGAAATTCTGTAGTAAGAGTCCTTCTAATAGTTAATGGAAGTCTTGTGTATCTGTATCTTCCTGAGATTTTAGGCAGCACTTAACAGCATAGTGTTTAATTGCAATGTAATTAATAACATTGTTCAATCCAGAAATCTGAGTCTAAGCCCCTAGTTGCATAGTGAGTTCTGGCTGTGTTGAGCATTCTGTCCATCAAATTTCTGTGTATATCTCATGAGACATTCTAAGAAACCAGTGGTAGCAGGAAGGTACTTTTCTATTGGCTTGTCTAAAAAGAAAAAGAGTAAAACTGCTTTGAAATATGGAATGAAAATTATTTTATCCCTTTTGCTTATCCTCCTCTGCTAGTTGCCATTCCATTGAAAAGTATCTCTGGAATACAGTGTTTTACACAGCACAGCAGGGTGCAATCTGCTTGCCATGCCAAATACATCTTGCAGCAGACAAAAGTTTTAAAGGGTATACCCATGAGGGACTATTAAATGTATGCAACTGGAGAGTCAAGTACAGGAAAGAGCCTTATTCTGAACATGCAGGGTAAACATGAACAGTTGCTGACATTGAGACAAGGAGGGTATAGGCTGGGTTTGTGTAGAGTAGACAGTATAATGAAAAGGTGTAAGTGATGGTGTCTGTCATCAACAGCGCTCAAAATAAGCTGTTTCTTCAACTACAAGTATTCAATGACTTTGAAAAGGCTTCCAGAAGACTGAATATCAAAAATGTTCTTCTGGTTCTTTTAAAGTAGTTTCAAAGAGATTTTTCAGCATAACATTTTAAGAAGACCACAAAATGCATCTAAGTGTAGTGGTTAGCTGCATTGAGAACCACAGATGTTCGTTCTATGTAACATATTACCTGGTTTGTAAGACATGGTAAATGCATGTTCACTGCTGCTGTTCTGCTTTTACTCTGTAGGTATTAGGAGGATCTTCAGGGTCAGGATAAAGAAGATCTTGTGACAAGTAAATTCAGGTCTTATGACAAGTGAACATTCCTGTGCAGGGCTTTACCATTATGTGAGAAGAGACAAAGTTGTGTGCGCTTCTATAAAAATGAATAAAGGAGCTAATAACCGAGAGGAATATCAGAAGGGAA
>NW_008668779.1:111921-134837 GCF_000695815.1 Acanthisitta chloris
GGAGTTGATGGAATGAAACCTACAATGTGGCTATCTACAATTAAGACAATTACTCTTCACCGAGATGCAAAGTAGAGAGTGAATTCGCATTCAGTTGAGGCAGTATAAAATCAGGTTCTATATATGCACTAAATAAGAGAGAGGAGCTTCTTAGACACTTCCAGTATAGCAGGTGTAACATTTTTCTTTTCCTAATGCAGTGTTCTCATCTCACATTTGGGATAGCTCTATTTGAAAATAATTTAGTTACATTTCGATGAGAAAAATCATCATAGTAACTTAGGGGTAATTATTTCTAAATTGTCATGCATTTGTGTAAATTATTAGAAGACTAAATTATGTTATCCCTGTTTATTTTATTCAAATGGAATGTAAAATTTATCACACTTGTTATTACATTGTCCTTAGTTGTATCCCATGTTCACCAAGAATTCTGAGTAAAGAAAGAAATATGTATGTCTGTGTTTCTGAAACTAATGCAGAGATTGCCTTGATTTGTAGCCTATTTTGGCTTATAAATAGGGATATTATTTCTGTATGCTAAACTTTCTGACTAGATTGTGAAGACAAACAAGAGCAGGAAGCCTTCCTGTTCTGTTTCTGAAGTAATTACAGAATTATTGTCCTCTTATTTCTGTGTTCCTGGCTGCCAAGTTTAGGAATTTCCTCTTCTGTGAAATATGAAAGAGCAAAACATGCAAACTGCAAGCCAAGGAGAACCTGCCAATTCCTCAAATGACATTTTTTGCATATCATAATCTCCAGCAGACAGAGGACTATTTAATTGGAACATCTATCTCATCTAAGACCATGTGGAGATGTAATTGGACAGGACCATTGGAATAACTCCATCTCCATTGTAGACTGTGTGATTCCTCTAAAATGCTGGTAGGGGTACTAGTAGTTTAGCTTATGAAATATCTCTGTTGTGCTGGTGAAGAAGCTGCATGCATCATACTTGTCCTGCTGAGGTTTTTGGCCTCTGTAAGTGAAATACTATAAAAACAGTGGCAACTGTTCCAAGCCAGATTCCCTGTATAGAAAAAACATTCATTTGACATAGTGTTCTTGCATATGAAGCATTGGTGACTAAGATGCTGGAGGTGATAAGTGTTTAAATTTTTCTTCTGATTTTCCTTAGAACCCAGATAAGGAGTCCTTCACAAGAGTCTGAGTCAATTCACAAAATTGTCCAACCTTATCAAGAAATATCTTTGGCAACCTCTCCAGAAATACAGTAGTCACTGCCAGTGGAGTGTTTTTAGAGTTAGCATTACTTGAGTAGAGTATTCTGTTTCAAAAGTTGCTAAAGCAAATGGAAACACTCACAGAGATTTCAGTGGGAGATGGATCACATCCTTGCTGATCATCATGTGCAGGCCTGATCATTTCTGACTGCTTCTGAAAACTCTCTCTTGTAAAAGAACCCCCATAAGAGTGTGATGGCACTTCAGCTCATGAATCATATGTGTTTAGCTGTTATCACTCTGTTCAGTGTGACGAAGGCTGGTAATTATGCAGCTGAGAGCATAGCTAAAGATATTTAAAGCAATATTTAAGTCTAGTCTCTTAGCCCCTTAAAGTAAATAAATAATGCAGTGAAATGGGACTGTATGGCTTAAACAGAGAGAAATGTCTTTACATATCATTCCAAAGAAATTCAGTTACTGCTCCTGGCACATCTGCAGCAACTCTGAGTTTTCTAAATGTTTAATTTCACCTTTGACAATATGTTTTAAAAGGGAAGAGAGTTTCTAATGATTGCCTAAAACTTATTAAGAAGTAGGTTACAAAAGCCTTTCAGTCATCTCCATCTCTGTGAGACCAAGGTGTGTGTTTATACAAAGCTCTTATAATGTCAGGCAAAAGTACTGACACAGAAAAGAAACAGAAAAGACACTCCAGAAAGTGACTGAATAAAAAAAATTGAATTGCTTTTCATAGATGGTTGTTTTCTCTCTCCTGACTAAATGAGGACTGAAGGGGAACTACGCTCTATTTTAGGCATTGTAGTAGATGCCAAAAATTAAGTAGAATTAAAGTGGATGTTGCTTTTTTGGAACGAAATGGTAGAGCAACTCATCATGACCTTGTGCCTCAGGCATCACAGAACACCCGCAGAGGAGATTTGTCTGGAAGCCTTAATTGAAGTCCAAGCTACTTAAAAACCATCCACCATCCCTCTCACCCAAAGTTTATTAGGATGATTTGTTTGTTGCTGCTCTTTTGTATGCATTCCCCTGGGAATAGCACTAGATGGGAAAGTTTTTAACTATACTAGGGTTGTTTTTTTGTCTCACTGAGTATTTCTTACAAGAAATGAACTTTGCAAAGTATTGATTATTCTTCTGTGCCTTAAAGAAAAGCAGCTAGTAAAACTAACTAGTGAAAACCCAACTAGTCAAAAAAACCAGGAGTGCCACTTGATTTATAGTAAATTTCTGAGAATATATCCTATTTAGTTTGTGAAATGTACTAGTTTTGCCTTTGAGAGCTTTGATATTTCAGTCATTCATGGTTCCTGCGACTTACTACTTTTGTGAATTTTTTTTGAACATAAAAATTCAAGGGATTAGCCAAAACCCCCAACTATTCTTGAGTACTTACTTCTGTGTTTCAGTTTTCCTTCTTTTCTGAAATCTGCACTTCAAGAAGTTTGCTGGGGCAAGGTCTGTCTGAGTTGGAAGTGCTATTAAATTTCATTTTATTTCTTAAAAGTTTCAAGAATTTTACAGGATTAGGTTCATTGCTAGGACTGTAAGCATGGTTCATAAGATCACCTAGCCAACCATTAAACCAGACATTATGAAGTTAGTGTTTTCAATCTTCGTTTCGATAAGTTAAAATCAATAAGAATTATGTGTTTACTCTAGTGGAATGGAAATGTTCACATAAATCTCTAAGGCACTGATGTATATCTGTGGAAATGTCAAAGGTTCAGCACATCTTTCAATGCACAGGGTAGGTTTCCACAGGGCCTAGATAGATGGCCTAAATAAAGATGTCTGGAGTTAGATTTGCTTTTGGTCAAGGCTTTGGTAAACACTGAACTGTGTTACAAGTTGCAAGATGGGGAAACTTCTGCCTCTTCTGAAGAGCTTCAGCTGCATTGTTAACATTATTTTATATCGGGAGAGGGACGAATAAAGGACAACACTCCCTTCTTTGTATTTTCCCATTGCACAGCATAATGTGCATTCAAAGAGAGCTTTTATTTAAGGCAAATCTCTAGATAAAGATTTCTGCCTAAAAACTTGTCAGTTATGTGCCATATTAGTAATGTATTTACCACAAAGGTTTTCTTTCTGTCTTTGATAAACACTGTGTCTCCTAAAGTTGTAGAGCAGTTGTAGTGCAATTTTCAGGCAATATTTTAATATCACGGTTCAGAAAAATAATGTATTCCTTTTCCATGGATTCTTTTCTGCTGGGAAGCATTGTTGCAGGTCAGATCACCAAAAGCCTTCATGTGTTGATTTTTCTGCACAATACTTAAAACGCTTATCAGCCTTTAGTTTGAGAAGAAACAAAATTCTTGAGGGGAATTCTATTTGAGGGAAAGGGTTCCAGCCTTCAGTCATTCACCTACTCAACCCTAACTTAGGGCTTGTTCCAACGTTTTTGTTACATTTTGGTTGCAGAAAAACACTGAGTTGTGTTGGTTCTCAGAACAGGAGAGCTGTGCTGCAGATGCTGGAGGGCAAGACTGAGATTGCTTTAATTATCAGGCATTTTGCAGGTAGTTGGAAATTGCAGCAGAATCAGTCTACTGCATGGTAATCTACATCATATTGAGAGCAATACCTCATTAGTCATGTTGCACTCTAAGGATCTTACTATGAAGGCAAAGTAGTGCACCTTTGCTGGCAGTTTTTAGTTTGTGTTTTCCATAATTTCTCTATATTATAAAAAATGAAAATATAGGAAAAGCATCAGGTCTATTAATTTAAATAGTATCTCTCTACATTGAAAGGACAGCTGACAAAACAATGGCAGAATAATATAGGAAATTAGGAAGGGAGAGTAATATAAACATCTTCTAAGTAAGACCTGACTAATTATTTGGTTTAATTTTAGAAGATTAATTTTGCTATTTTATTTGCTATGGTTTGCATTCTATAGCTCATAGCTTAGGAAAAGATTATTGTAGTTCTTAATCTTTTGAAACAAATGTGGTATCAATTGATCACTCATAATATATTAGTGGTCCCAACACTGAATTCCAAAAATCCCCTTTTTGGATGCTCTTAATTTAAATAGCCTGAAACTGTTGCGTCTATTTATTTATTTTAAATACTGAGTTCTGAATTTATAATTAAGATTATTGAGCAAATCTTGTGGTGAAAAAAACTCTATATTATAAAGTCTAAAATTTTGTCTTGTGTGGAGAGTGCAAATTCTTCAGACCTAACAGACCACTCTTCTTTTTGAATTTTCTTTTTTGGCTGAGTAAGCTGATCTTCTTTAATGTAGCAACCTTTTCTTGTCTTGGAGAGGGTACAAATTGCATTCAGATCACCTTCCTGATATCAAAGCAGTAGAAGGTGACACTATTTGTCTACACTAAAATGTTAGTAGTGCAGTCTAGCAAATATGCAAGAACATAATAAATTTCCTGCAAATTTACTCCCTCATCTTTCTTATAAACCCCCCTTTAAGTACTGAAATGTTGCAATAAGCTCTTCCCAGAGGCTTCCCTTCTCCAAGCTGAACAATTCCAACCCTCTCAGTCTTGGAAGAGGACAAGGGGTAATGGTTTTAAACTCAAAGAGTGTTGATTCAGATTAGATATAAGGAAACAATTTTTTACAATGAGTGTGATGAAACACTGCAGCAGGTTTTCCAGGAAGAGGGTAGATACCTCATCCCTGGAAACATTCAAGATCAGGTTGGATGAGGCTCTGAGCAACCTCACCTACTTGAAGATGTCCCTGCCTATGGCAAAGGGTTGGAGGTAGAGGACTTTAAAGGTCCCTTCAAACCCAAGCTACTCTATGATTATATGATAATATATTTCAGATTTTTTCAAAATCAGCAGAATTATTTAAATACTGCACACTGAAATAAATGTTTGTGAGGAATGAAGCTTTGTTTATGTAGTTGAATAACTGTTACTATCCTCTCAAACAACAATATTAGTTTGATTATGTTTCATAGAGAGAATGTAGGCTGCATGTGAATTTTTTCTCTGTTCATGATGAACATATATATTCATTGGTAACCGTCATGTGGCATTATGGGATCAGAGTGAAGTACAGGTATATTTTCAGTCCTCTAAATAATGGGATTGACAGGAACCCTACAAATTAAGAAAGATCAGAGGTTGCAATTTTTCAAGAGAGAATTGATGAAGTGTGCCAATATACCACTTTTTTTTCTTGTGACTTTTTCCCAAGCTTGACACAATACCACAAAGTGTTTGTACTTCCTTGCTATGCTGATTTTTCATGAAGTGATACTTGATACTGCACTTTCTGAGAAAGGGTTTGGTAATCACGTTTCTGCTGGTCATATTTGCATTTGCTTAGCATAACTGTCTCTTGGTAAAATAATCACAGAGATAGACTGTTTTAATATTTAGTAGAGAATATCAGCTTCTTTAGGGTCACTTAAGTCTACAAGTGTTAAGTTCTGCTTAATGCTTATGCTATTTTCCATTCCATCTGTGTCCATGTGAGCATTGATTGACCACTGAGATTGCAGAGTTAAATATGGCATGTCTTGTCATCACTCACATACAACACTTCATGTACCTGGCTTTAGAAACCAGGGGAGGTTTATCATACTCTCCTGGTGAGCCACCAGGGTCCATTGAGCTTTTAGTCACGTCTTAATTGATTCCTAACTGTCAGATTTCTTTAGCCATTAAAAATGACCTTTTTCTCCTCTCCCTTCTAGCTCCTAAAACTAGACAAATCGTTAGCCATTTTCTTACAACAGGAAGAATAGGTTAATTGTTTAATGAGCAAGAAATTTTGATTTAATAAAACTCACATATTAGAGAAACAAAACAGTTTCCACATATTCCCTTTAATTGTCAAATTTTTCTGGTAGACCTGTAGATGTCTGCAAATACCACACCATACGGATGCCTAGTTTCCATGGTGCTTCATAGCAAATCTAAGTAACAGAGAAAAAGATATTTAAAAGAACTGCTTTTTACTAGCTGATGAGCAACAGATTATACTGCCTAAGTAAACTTTCTTTACTTAAGATAAACTGTATAAAATAACAGTCCTTAAGATTTGTGAGCAGTTCTAGATAAGACTTGCATTTCTACTCAGTATTGCTAATATCCCAGAAAATTTTAGAACCAACTTGGGGAGCACTTTTCCTGTCAAGGTTTCAAAACATGTTTCAGAGGAGTAAGAGAGAGGGAGTGGAGGCAAACTATACATGAATAATGACCATGTTTGATGTAATAGCAACCAACTAACTGAAGGTCAGTCTCAGCTCTCAAGACACTACTTTAAGCTACTGTCAAAATTGCCACTATATCTAGGGTTTTGTCTGTGATTATGTGGAAACATCAGTTTTTCTTTAAGGATCCTAGGCGATATACTTCTTGGAAAAAAATGAAGCAATTAATCTTTAGAGGGTAAAAAAAATAAATGAAAGTAGCCTCCTTGTGTTACAAATATGTCATCGTAAAGGGTGGTTTGATTCATTTTTTAACACAATTGTAACATTGGGGTCCGCAACACAGCATAGTAGTCTTATAAGTTACTGTTCCACAGCAGTGACAACACAATTTGTTCATTATACTTCTTTTTTTATTCTCTTTTCTTTTTCCTTTTCTTCTTTTTTTCATCCCAGTAGGATGACATTGGGCAGAGAAAAGGTGAAAGCATTTAAAATTCATTTGTGAATATTCAAGTTGTTGCAGAAGTAGACCAAGTTGTGCTAACTTCCAAGGAAGCACAATTTACCCATTAAACTGGAAATAATCTGTTCCTACAAAGGAACATTCATCTTTATCTATAAATGTATGGTTGTTCACAACAAAGTAGTGAACAATTTTACAGCAACAAGCTAGAGCATATTTATTTCAAGTTAGACAAAGTTGCTGTACAGAATTATATACCAGTGTCCCTGAAATACCTGTAGTCTTCTAAACTGCACTTTAGAGAGGAAAACTGTTAAATCTGTATATGTGGGATACAGAACAAAATTTTTCTTAGTGACATTCGTGTAAATTTTAATAGCTCTGTAGATTCAGGTAAGTAACTCTGGATTTAAATTGTTATAGCTGTAATCAAACTTTGTCCAAGAATCTTTTCGAAAGTGTACAGACTCATAATTTTCACTGAAAAATAATAAGCACTGTTGTTTCTATAAAAGATTCTTTACTGGAGTTGTGAGGAAAAGAGGATGAATTGTCAGGTAATTTTCTTTCAGTATTCAGATATTCTCCACTGGTGTGTTTCATATAGATACTCTGTATATTCTTTTGAATATATCTTGATGGGAATTGGAAACATTCTGTTTCTTGACTTAGGTATGCTTGAAGACCATATATTGTAGGTAATATGTGGGTTGGTATTTTTTCCTGCATCCTTGAAGCTGGAAGAGTTTCCTGGAAGAATACAGACATGCAAAAATTTTCTTTGTGATGCCATTTCTCTTAAAATGCATTTACCTGCCAGAGGGTGGAGGACAGTATAGGAAGTGTTGTTAACCAGGTGTCAAGTCAGCATCTGAGCCTGGAATAACACATGACCTAGACAGCCATTTACCTTTTCTCCTCTCTTTAACGCTTAGGCAATTTTGATGTGAAGATATTGGAGTTGTACATCTCCTGCTATATATAAATACAGCACCTGTTACAATGAGGGCTGATTTCACTAGGGCTCTCCAGGTGCTAATATAATTGAGATTTTGAACACGTACAAACCCAAATTTCCAAAAATGTTCACTGTCCTGCAGTAAAATCTTTCATTTAGTTTTTGACAGAAGGTTCATTGATCCCAAAAGTGCCACAAATGTCAGTCATTAAAATTTCCATATTTGAACCCAAATCTAACATTTCATATGGTTGTATTGTAAAGAATCTGATCAACCCTGACTGACACGCTGCTGCTCACTTAGAATAATTTATATATCGCTTTCAAGAATATTTATTTACACTTTCACTTATTGTGAGAATTATGTTCTCCAGAAGTTCTTAATAAAACATAGTGTACTTCTTTTACAGTGAGATTGATCATGTCTGGAATTAAAGTATACAGTCACACACCTATAAATAAAAAGCACATCTTTCTGTGCTCCTGATGCACTGAGCTTTGAGATATTCCTTGGTAATGGTGTAGAATATATAAAAAATTTTTGTTGAAACATGTCTGAAAAGCAAATGTCCTGTTACCAGACTATCTTGTAGGCAAGTGGTTTTCTTACAGGAGGCAGCAGAAATTTTTATAAATATACATATAGGAGGCATATATAGAGGCATATAGAATTTCTGTAAAGATAGTTGCCTACTACAGAATCTGTGGACATCTAAAAATTCAGATTCTTTGTTTTAAATCATGACAAGAAATGTTATTAGTGAGGTGTAGGAGAAATGATCAAAAGACGTGTATACAAGAAGTCAAAGGTGACTTGCTGTGTCGTGCTATGTTTGCTTCCCTGAAGTATCACATATCAATAACAGTTCATGCACAAAACTAAACACACAGTTGGAGTCCTGAAGGGAAAGTTGACGTATCTGTCAGTTCCAGTGAATCAGGATCATAACTGAAGTGGCTTTAACCTACAGTAAGTTTTTATCCATTTGTTTTCATTCTCACTTGTCTTCAGGTTCAGACTCTTGATGAATCCAGTATGTTCCAGCTAAGTCAGCACAGGTAGCAGTAGTAGCTAATACCCTGAAAGTCTGAGAGGAGGAACAAGAATGTTCCTGAACTCTTCAGAAAGTTCCAGAACTTTTTTCAGAAAGTTCAGGAGAAAGAAGTTAATTTTTTCTTTTTCAGGGTTTGGAAACTTACCTCATATTGTTGCCAAAATATTTTTTACAGTCCTACGTACAGGTACTAAACCTGACCCATTCCCACAAAATCAAATAAGTTAGATGCTGCTGCTCACTGATGCAAGTGCTCCCCTTTTCAGCAGAGGACAGTATACATCATACAATAACTGCATGCTGTGGAGTATCAATCATCAAGGAATATGCTCTCTACACTGCTGGCACAATATATATGTGTTATTTTTCCAGAAAGATAAATGGATAGGCAGATGGATGTAAAATGTGCAGTGAGTTATAATTAAATGTTAGCCCAAGGCTAATACTGCTTTGGCTAACCTGGCTTTGTTACCCAGAAACTTGAGTGAGAATTGCCTAGATGAATTCTTTGAAGAGAAGTTTGTTACATCTCCAGTTTAAAATGGGGAGCAGATTTTTCCCATGTTACTGAGGCAGCAAAAGGCAAAATATTCACTTTAAGTCCTTAAAGGTAACAATTGTCTCCCAGAGTAACACAGAACAGGGAAGTTTCCTTTGTCACTAAATAAATTATGAAAAGTTTAGTTTATGCTCAAATGTGCATCATTGAATCACAATTGTTTAGTGGGAG
Source organism: Acanthisitta chloris (assembly GCF_000695815.1). Taxonomy (NCBI): domain Eukaryota; kingdom Metazoa; phylum Chordata; class Aves; order Passeriformes; family Acanthisittidae; genus Acanthisitta; species Acanthisitta chloris. Next base: position 121,491 of record NW_008668779.1, read on the forward strand.
AGAATAATTGGCTTCCTGAATCTTTAACACAAACAAAATGGAATTCCTTAACAGAAACGCAACACTGCAACAACCAAGAAATGGTCATAAAATTCTGGTCTATATTTTTGTGAGGGACATCTGGTCAATCTTGTGCAAATATTTCATAGTTTGTGCAATATTGGTGAAATATTCTTCATGCTATAAACATGTTCTTTTGGAGACAATTTAGAACTCATGCCATACGTAGCCTCTTGTTGAAATCAAGAGCCAGCATTATCTTCTTCCTAATGATGTCTGTATTAATTATTAGGTAAAGTTAATGAAAAATCTCCCATTCTGGAGGAAAACTTGCTACCACTGGGATTAAATGTTGATAATTCCTGTAGTTAACTGTAATATAATACTGAGGGAAAGCAGTGAGAAAGCTAAATAGTGACCCATTTTTGTCTTCAGAATAGCTGCTCATTTCAAAGTGTGTGTTTCACAGTGTGTAATATGCAACAGGAGAACCTGTGCAAAATAAGTAAAGCATAGTTACCCATGCCTTACCATGGCATGGGGGGTTGAGGCTAGGTGATCTGTAAGGTCCATTCCAACCCCTAAAAATCTATGGTTCTATGATAATTTTGTCATCTGTAGGTGTCTCTCAGTGGTACCAGGGTTGAAGTTTATAACATACACACCCACATACCCACCACTGTGTCTTTCATGCTATAAATAAAACTGTGATTAAAATTAAATATAAAAGTGCATAGTTTCTGGACACCATAAAGTCATATTTTTTTTCCTATTTATGGAATCTCTGTCCAGTGTACTACTTGCTGTTATGGTGACAACTTACAGTAATTATGTATGTGAAATCACAAAAACAAATATGCTATGCTATTGCTATTCATTAAAAGTTTCCTTCACCTCTTTAGAAATGCATGTGCTTGTAAGGAAACATGCAGAGGTTGAATATGATAATATAACCAAGTCCAGAAACCATTACAACCTTTTTCAGTCTTTATTTTGCAGTTAAGATAAGTCAAAGACATCACGAGGAAAGGCTTTTGCAAGGCATATGCAATAAAATGGAAATATGAATTTGCAGCTGAGCAGGGTGGTATATGACAACTGCCATAGGAGTGAATGATGGTGGAAAAGCAAGCAGAGAGAAATGAATGGTCTTTTATAAGGGCTGACATTCTCAGAAAAGCTTTTCATTTGCCTAATGGTTGTTAATGCTGTCTGGCAGGTGTTGAAGACATTCTATACCACCTGAGAACCTGTCCTAGAGGGAGAAAATTAAGTCAGAGGTGTCACAGCTGAAAATCCAACCATATTGTTGATCAAATCTTTTTTATTTTTTCATTTATTTTATTCATAGGTTCTGTTGTTGCTGGTGGGTTAGTTGAATTTGCCATTTTATTTTTTATTTTTGAAATCAAGATACTCTTCAGATAGCTTAGGTGATTTTTGATGAAAATTACTTTTTCCTTTGACATAGAGCATCAGTTCTTCCATGGTGATTTGGGGTTTTATTTTTGAAGTAATGAGTGGTAGGATTTATCAGAATTAACTTTGGTTTAAACAGGCCTGCACCTATGGATTTCTTTACACTAGATAACTTTTACCTCATGTACTAGTCTAATGAGAAGGCTGCCTACAAGGAAACAAACACTTATGCAAGTGAAAGGCAATAGTGATGAGTGAGCACTGTGTTGTTTTCTGGCAAAATATGAGATACTAATTTGAAGGGTACATGCCAGCTTGTGAAGAATTGGAATAGTCATTTTTTTAAAAAGTGAAACAACGGCTGGAACTGACATCTTTCTGCATGATAGCTTTAATGCTTAGGTATTATCACATGAAAATGCAAAAGAGGAGACATCATCATCAATAAACTGGTGAATGATATCCAATTCAGATGGCATTTTAACTCCCTAAAATGTTTGTTGTTATGTGCCTATATATATATATATCTGTTCTCTAGGCATTCTCTTTTCTTTTTTTTTTTTAAGTACAAGTTTGTCATTTAGTTTAATTTTCTCTTTCAGGAAGGAGTGATAAGATTCCTTGGTGCTACAGCACCTCAACGTTATTCTCAAAGCCTCACCTGTGAGATTTAGTTATCTCTCTGTAAGCTCCTGTGCCTGGCTGGCAGAGAGGAACAGATTGATGTCAATCAGTGACACTGCAGTAATGGGCAAGGGATTACATTGTGATACTGTGAGCCACTCTTTGGTTTCTAGTTGGCAATGTCTCTCCGTAATGAGACTGTGCAGAAAACTGACACACATCACTGTTCCTAGGCAGAAATCTACTGTTTACTTAACATAATCTGCCCAATTTCTGCTAGCATGTGCAGAGGAGTGTGTGGTGGCTGTGGCTGCTGCTTTCCATTCTGTCATTGCGTGTATCATTAGAGTGCCTAGGAATTTCTTCACATAGAGAGATATCTTTCCTAAGTTCTTTTTGAACCGAGTTGATCCCTGCTCATCTGAATTTACAGCCAAGGTTTGTACTCCTCTGCACCATTGCACTGGGTGCAATATGCTTTGCAATTTTAAAAAAAAATTCTAAAATTGGTAAAATTTTTTTAAGTATTTTTTTTTTTACTTTCCTGTAGTTAATGAGAATGAACATCAATGTCCATCACCATTAGCAGTCCTTTCTCCAATTAAGTCTTGATCTACAAGATGCCTCAGCTCTTGGGATATTATCAGCAGATATTACTGTTCCCAAAGTATAATTTTCACATCTGTCTCCTCCTTCACTTTCATGACAGTGTTGCTGCAAGGTTTTACACAGTGCTTAACAGGAGATGTAAATACAGAAAAAAGTGATATATTTCTTTTTCCTTTTTCCCCGAAAGGTGGCTTTGCCACAGTCTGTTACTCAGCTTATTGGCATCAGTGGCAGTCTTTCCATTTATCTTAAGTAGCCTTTTTGTTCTGGGTCCCAAAACAGGACAATGATGTATCCTGAGAGGAAGAATCAAGGTGAAAACAGTAATTTTGGGTAGAAATTCTGATGCAACTTGCTCAATAATATGAGTTCTGATATACAAAAAAGGAATGTCTTTCTAGTTCTGAGCCTGTGTATATATAGCCTTAAGCTAATATAATTCCATCTAGTGATCCTGTGTAGTATTAACTCATAATGGACTTTGAAAATTATTGAAGTGACTGTTTTTTAACAGTGGTTACGTTTATAGAATTAAATGTTGTTTCAGAGTTACAGTTTCGCCTTGCATTTGCTTTCCACTGCCTCTCTTTTCTCTAGGATTTCCTGCTGCCCTCAGAATAAACATTTCTCCTTCAGAAGTGGATTCATTTAGAGATTGTTCTTTTTTAGCAGCTACACTCAGTGTCTATGTGTTCCATCCACTTGGATCTGAAGTAGTCATATTGACTTCAGTATATATTTAGATGGAAGCTCTTAGCTGTAATTCTAGGAAATTCTTAATGGTGAAACCTTGTTTTAGTACTGCAATTTTTATTATTACAGCCTAAGGCTTAGTCAAGGAAGTCAGTGTCTTGGATGTAACTTTGAGAGAATTACATGTAGAAAACTAGAGAAACACATGAGAAGTCAGTCTTCTTTTACCACTTTTCAAGCAGTAGCAGAAAAAGAATTAAGATATGGCTGTCCTCTGAGCTCCTCTTGAGGTAACCTCTAAGTTTTTCTACCTCAAACTTGAAGTAAGCTCCCCTTTATATCAGTTATTTTTAAACACTGATGTGTTTTTCCATAATGATTTTGAGTTTAGTGAAAGGTGTCTGGTTTCTTTGGCTTCTGTGGATACATCCAAGAATGTTCCATCTAAACAAATTTTCAACCTGCCAGTGTTAGTGAAGAAAAAGCAATCTCATATTGTTTAGTGAGAAGGGTAAACTGATATGTTTCATAATGCTGCATTCGTTTTAGTGTTCCAAGGTTATAGTCTGCAGCATTTCATTATAAATGTAGCCAGCAGGGAATATATTTTCCTGTTTTTGAGCTTCAGTCTTAGGAGAAAGAAGCAGAGATTGTTTTCTTGTTCAACAAGTGCAACACAAATGAACTTGTCATATTATACGGTCCAGTAAATCAGAGGCATCAGAAAGACAGATTGGAAAAGGAAAGGTATAATTATGCCAAATGCAAAGAGGGAGTCTGGGTCAAATATAAGATTTTCTTTTTCATAGAAGGATGTGACTTCAGAAGATACTGTATGTTAGTTATGTTACATCTAAGTGCCTAGTGAACTATATGAGTAGGAAAGAGACCTTGGTAGTGCCCTATAAAGACATTATGTGCCAGTTAAGCATATAGCAAAGTTGTAGTCATGATGCTTAATCAAGGGAGAAAACGTAATTAATGGAGAAAAGTACATTTGTGACATGAACAGCAAACACTGACCAGCTTTCCTTCTAAAAGGATTAACTTGTCTTTCCCTCTACACTGAATTTTGACTTAGAAATGGAAAGGACAGTTCTGCAGTGATTTCTCATGCAGAATTTTTGGTTGAACTTTAGCAAGAAGAGAAAATTTTTGAGGTGTTTGTATTCTCTACATCATAAGTAGTGCTAGGAAAAAATGTATGTTAAAGTTGGTTACCTTGATATTTATAAAGAGGAAATGTTTAAAAACAGTTGCACATTATTTAAAAAAATATTTTGTAAACATTTAGAGTAGGAAGAATTCTCCTCAGATTTTGAACCACCATCCTTTAGTGAGAGGAAGGAATAAGTAGACAGAAGGATAAAAATGTTGGTTACAAACTATTTTTAGTGGAGTAATTTCAGATAATTAAGGAAAGTAATTTAATCTCAAACTCAAATCTCATCAATCAGAAAATCTGAGACTCCCATTATTCATGAAGATTTTTCTAGCAGCAGAGCCATTAAGTCCCTAAACAGACACAACACTGTATAAGCACAGAGTGTTGCATCCTAAATTGTGCTAGAAAGTATCCAAAAATACTATTCTTGACCCACTGGAAAACAAAGATGTTCACACACTCAGGAGTGACTAATAACTACCAATAGTGACAGTAGTGGTGTGAACACTTGGGAAGTAAAAACTGGGGGAAGGTTAACTGAATTTGGTGTTCTTATATCTTATAATGCAACTGAATCTTATTTGCAAAATGTCATCATCATATTCTGGTGCAAATAATATTGACATTCTTCTGATTTCTCCCCTTTTTTTCCTGTAGTCTCGAGTCTGAAAAGCTACAGAACTTGTCTGATTTATATCAGTCTGGATGTTTTGATAATATACTGAACTTGATGAAAAATTCCATATATTAGGTAGCATGTTGAGTTGGAGGTTTTCTAGCTAAACACAAACAAACCAAAAGTAGTTTTCAGAGTTTAGCCTTATTTCCTTATTATATTCCATGGAATGTGGTATAACTTGTTCTTGACTTCACTATAGATTTATTTGGGTATTTAATGGAAAGAATACTTTTCCCTTGTTCTACACAATAATTCTTCATACTTGTTTCACTGAAATCAGCTTAGTTTAGTCACTGGTCGGAGGACACAGTACACCATTTGTCATGGGGAATGTGTGAACCCAGATGAAATGTGCATGGAAGGAAGTAAACATCTGAGGCTTCTTCTACACACGGTCAGGTTGCACATTTTTTTGAGAAGTATGATGTGTGTTAGTTGTATGAATGACATTTGTTTATTTTGGGGAAGATTATGTCACCTTGATCTTTTTTCCCAACAAGCATCTCATTTCGGGAGTTTGGGGAATAGTAGACAGAACTATTTCCTAGAATTTGTCCTTGCAATTTCAGAATCAGTGTTACAGAACAACTTAAAACAGATCACAATGCACAGTCAGACTATAACTTACTAAATTAGCTAGCACTTATAGCAGTGCAGCCATGGCAACCAAGAGTAGATTGGACACCAGATCCCTGATCTTGGGCAGGTTTTGTGGCCTTCATTGACTCTGATGCTGTCATAGTAACACTTCCATCTGCAGCAAAGACAGATGACTTAAAGCCAGCATCAGTAAGCCTACATAAATTATAATTTTGCCTTTGAATTTCACAATAGGTACACTCTTAAAGATAGTGGATATCCAATAGCCATGAGGAGCCAGATCTTGCTGGTTGCATACAGCATTTGGTAGATGTTGATAGTCATGATAAAGAAAGGAAACTTAGCTGCTCTAGGTGTGCATGGAGATGGTATTGGCTAAACACACATTTTGTTTTTGATGGTGAATATTAGTTTCTACTTGGTGAAAAACACTGCTCAGATTGGTTGTTCTCCTTGAATAGATTGTATTGAGTCCACTGACACACTTGGCAGCTTCATCCTTGGATGAGGTAAAAATACCACAAAGCCACAAGCTACAGTTCTGCATTTGTAAACTCAGGTATTCTTATGTAGTTTGAAGAATGATAGGTTAAAAGAATTTAAGGAAAGTAAGAAAATTCAGTTCTGTAAAGAAAAATCCCAAGGCATAGGACTGGCTTATATGTCCTGGAGTTCATAAACCAACACAATTTTATCTGAAACAGAACTGGATTTCCTAGTAACCAGAGTGCTGCTCGAAATCTTATAACCGTAGCAAGAACAAATGATGCAATTGTCACAGAAAATAGCTGTAAATGAAAAGATTTAATCACATTTTTTGAGTTCACAGGTTATAGAAATTGAAACCTGAGGTTTTCTTAGCCTCAGCTGTGATATTGAGTTCATTCATAAGGAGGTGGAGATGTGTCAACAGCAGCCATCCTATTCCTCTCCTGTAGCTGGTAGTTTTGCACTATGATCTAGCTGAACTGATTCTCATTTCCTCTCAGCAGTTACAGTTTGTTGAAGCTCAGAGTTTGTCATGATTTTCTTTTCCATCACCACTCCTACATCACAGTGTATCTTGCATTTGCTGCTAATGCATTCCTGGGATAATTCCAAATTATTTAACACTCTGAATACAACACAACCTGAGTACCTTCTGTTAAATTTACTTTCCACCAAATCAGCTGAATTCTAGGTGCTTGAAGTTGGCCTTCATCAAGAGGATTCCAAGACGCAAGATTTCTTGTTGTTATCATGTTTTGAGTCTTGAAATTTGAAGAGGGAATGTTGGCTAATTTTCACCTTCAGACATGGTGTACTGAGATCTGATGGTATATCAGCCAATGGGAAAGTGTACCCATGAAGAGAAAAAAATCTTCCACGCAAGGATCCAAAAATCATACTTGGTACTGAACAGACTCATTCAATGACATTTTTCTAGCTGATCTAGCTCATAACCAGCCTTCAGTTCTCAGAAAGAATCTTGGTTCATAAATGCCACAGAAACTTTCATTTTCTATATGTCAAGTCACTATGTTCTTCCAGAATAGAGGAGAAAAGGAAATGAATGAAGTCACAACTGCTGAGACAGCCTATCCAGAGATTTTTGGAGAAGCAGAACACAATCTGTATGTGCAATTATTTTTCTCTTGAAGAGCTTTCTTTCTCATTGCACTTGCAGGTAGTAGCACAGAAAGCATCTTCAGCATGAATCAAAATTTACATCAATATTTTCTGCAAATGGAATTAAAATGCAGCAATTTTAATGTTGAAAGGCATTTTAATTATTGAAGAAAAGATTAAAATAATAGAAGTTAACAAAAATATATCATACCTGACAGTTGTTCATTATTCAAATATGAATGACCAGCTAGGAAAGTAAGTTGCATTAAAAATATGTTATGTTCTGAGAAGTTAATTAAAATGCTGCTGGATTTAATTGAAAGAAAAAAGTAGTATGAGACTGTGAGTTAAAAACTATTATGAAGTTCAGAGTAACATGTGATCCTGGGCAAATTGACAATTATAAACTGAAATAGAATAATTAGTTTTTTATTATGCAGATAACATGGCAGAGTTTCAAATTATTATCTGCTACTCCATGCCAAAGATAAGCATTTGAACAGGATCAAAACCAGGTAAGAGATAGCTAAGAAAAATATCTAGGAATATTAAAGGATTTTTCTGGCAGCTTTCCCTTCTGCCTTATGTAAACAATTTGTCTATGTGATGGTTATACTGCACATCTTATTGTTGCTTGTAGCTCCAGCAGTGTCCTTGTGTTGCTTTTAACCCTGCTCTGCTGTACTGTGAAGTGTTGTCATTTGTACAGAAGAGAAGATGGGGAATCTTTTCATTTGTGCTCTTTTAGAAATGTTTTCAAAAGCGTTGAGTCTACAGATCATGTACTTGATTTTAAGTGATGGGAGGAATACGCTGCTGCATAGAGTCCAAGGGAGAAAAATTAAATCTATATGCTGTAAATCTATTATTTAGTAGAAGTATAGTTTTAAAAATATTTCTACTTCCAGTCACTATTCAGATATTCCACATTGCCATGTAAATATGTTTGGGTTTCCTTAATATATGGGGAATGAAGTTGTTATACATCTTTTTGCATTTTATATTTTTATTGCATTTACTTTTTTCTACAATATTGCTGCTCTCTCATTGCCATTTCAATTTGCAGCAGAAAAAAAACACTTCAAAATGTTTCCTAGTAATATAACACCATTTATTCCTGATAAAGTTTGGAACCAGGAACTCCTCTCTAGACAGAGAAACTCTGAAAAACCAGGTTTATTTAAATTTTAAAAGATGGCTTCCCTCAAATATATAGATGATTTAAAAAAAATTAATAATGCATAACATTTCATCTCAAATGTAGGATGTAAATATCACTGGGTGATACTCCTTGGATCTTCAGTCTAGGACAAGCAGTTCACTTTCAGTATGCTTTCCTTAAAATAAGTTTCTGTCAACTGAAAAGAGACATCTGTTTGTTAGTGATTCAGCTGAGATATTTTCACACCTATTTTTCAGCATAATGAGATAGAATTGTGATTCTATGAATCTTTTATAGCTGGAGATAGTACAAGTTAGCCAAACTAGTTAGTCTAAGAAGAAAGATTTAATATGATTTAAAATAAAAATTGGGACCATACCAGTGACCTGTGGTACTTACAAGGTGTGTGTTGTAATCTATATAAAAATCAACAGTGGAGAAGTTTAAACTATGCTCTGAATTTGCCTTACAGAGTGTCCAAGGAACTTTTTGAAAGAGCTAGTTTGAAACAAGTAATTTCTCTACTGAAGTTTATGATCATTTTCTTTTGTTAATCAATTCTATTATTTGATGAAGTTCTCAAATGATTTGTGCTTTTGAATGGTTCAGTTCTCCCAGAGAAACTTGGGACAGAAGCTGAATTCTGCCAGGAAGGAGGAAATGAGTTGAAATATGATGGTGGGGATAGTTTTTTTCCAAGGACTTTACTGCTATTACCAAACATTTTTCACCTTTGTGAAACAGCAACAGAAGTAATAGACATGAAACCAGAACTTTGTGCAAACTTACAAGGAACAAATTTTTTCCAGATGATTCTATTTTGTTTAGGCTGTATTGAGATGACATATGTAATTAGCACTGAAGGTTCAAATTTTAGAACCTTCCTTTTAATACAAGATCAAATATGTATTTTTATAACTGCAATCTTTAGTGTTTAGACCTTCCCAGATTTGATCAGCTAAACCATAAAACAGATGTACAAAATCCATGTTATTTTGTAATTCCTTTGCTGCAAACAAGTGCCAAGTAATTGTTACAAACAAAAATAAGGTTATGTTTTTCCTAATGAGCTTGCTACTCAGTCTTGTGAGTAACATGAAAGATTAATAATAGTGTCAACATATCTCTGTGGCAATTATCACACCATTTTTTTCTCTTTTCCTGTAATCGCCTCATTTTTTTTTTTAGTGTTGGTTCTGTTCGAGTCAATTCAATTTCTCAGTAGACAAAATGCATGAAACAACAGTGAGTTACTTTGGATCTACTGAAACATAACTGGAAAACTCAATTTTCAAGTTAGATTTTTCAAGCAGAAACACATGAGAAGGACAATAAATGAATTTTAAAAAGCTTTTATTTCCAGAAATGTGATAAAATATACATCAAAAGGAAAACATTGAAAGTGCCAAGAATACATTTGACTGCTTTATTTTTCTTTTCTTTCCCTGGCACATGCAAGCAGGGTAAGTTTTGTCTGAGGCTAAAGAGACTGATTGAAATGCACATTGAGAAAACAAAATAATCAAAGGGGCAAATACAGGGGAGCTGCATGGGGCTCTCCTTGCCATCTCTTGTACATGGGAGTATGTTCTTCATTCCTGACTTTGAATGCACCCTGTGAATGATATGCTCCTTTTGTACTGTGTTGTCTGAAAAAAATTGCTTTTACCTTGACTGTAAAATGATGAGATTTGAGAGAAGAAGCACATAGGTTGAATCAGCCAGCCTTTAATATTTTAGGGTGACTGTTTTCTCCTCCACAGTTATGATCAAGGAGGTATAATGGGATATGAAATAATTTTGTGGGGTTTTGGTTCCTTTAGCTTTGGATTGAGTTTTTGGTAGAGTTTTTGTGGGTTTTTAAAAAACATTTTCATTTCTTTGTTTTGTTTGTTTGTGTGTGAAGTTGTTTGGTTTTCCTTTTTTCAAAGAGAAATGGAATATCCTCTAGTTTAAAGAATTTGGATGGTGTTAATCTTAAATTTTGCAGGTTTTGTATAATCTGTGACTTCATTCATTCTCAAGTTTCAAACTCCCATAGTAAATCAAGAACCTTTATCATAAAGAGGATAGTTCTGCTGAGGAAATAGAGGCAGAGTTAGTCACTGTACCATATCAAGGATGTGTATGTTGATCTGTTTGGTCTGTACAGATTGCCATGTAAATATGTGCTCTATACAGTCATGCACTGATGTGGATTCATTTCCACTGACTCAATACAGTACCTAATACTGTCCAAAATATTTCCTTTATCAGAGGTTTCATATGAAAGCTTCCAGGGAGGTCAAAAGCTAAAAATGGCAGCAAAGATGCCACACTCAGGCTTATTAGTTTCCCCTTCATATTTCTCTAAGAAAAATGTCACTGACAACCTAGGAAAGTATATTGCAATGAAAAGTGTTTAAGAGATTGTGGCCAGCCACAAAGGTTAATGTCCAAGTTAAATAGTTGCTGAAAAGAGAAAAGTAGAGCAGCTTAATGGATTGGAAATTGGTTGAAGGGGAAAAATAGAAATTGAGTAATCTTAAATGCAGCCTTAGAGAGAACTTAGTGAAACCTTGTTTCAGTAAAGTGTTTGTGCTTGGAAAATTCAGTTTAGAATGGGTAAAGATATACAGAAGACATTAGAAAACATTTATGTGGTTGAGTGTATATTTTTATTCAGAAGCTGTTGCAAACACCAGATAAATATATTCAGAAGGAAGCTTTCAGAGAAACTGCTTCATGATTATGGGGCTGGGTACTGTTTTGATTCACACAGTTCTTGGGGGAAGTGTGTAGACACATACAGTTTCATAACATTTAAGCTTGGCATTGATAAGGAAAAATCCTATTAATGTGCAGAGTCAGAGTAATCCTATTAATTATATAAGCACTAATCCAATTAGTTTCAAAGTCCTCAAGACATTCCACCAACATTTTCACCAACCTCCATAGCATTGCCATTAGAGACCACTGATGATCCATTTTTGCTTCCCAAGAGTGAGACAATTAGTACAGTTATAACAGTGCTCTGTTTAACCCATGAAAATGTTTATTTTAGTTTGCTGCCCATTACCATTAGTTTACTATCCATCCTGACCTGTTTTATCTTGTTAGTCTACATGCTTCAGCAGCAAAAGGTCAGCAGATACAATGACACAGACTCTTTTGATTCACCAGCTTCTCTCAGACTTAACAAGAATTAAGCAGAGCAGTAATTAGCAGAACTGCATGGCACCACTCCTAATTGAGATTGCCAATGAAAGACACACTACTGGAGAAAGAGGAAAAAATAGGATTGATTCTCTGAGCTAACTTCTGTTACCAAACCTTCCGGTCACTTAGTCAAGTGGCTAGGAGAAATAAACCTCACACAGATAACTTTTTGACATAGAGACTTATGGAGCTTTAGAGTCCAACACAGTGATACAATGCCTGTGGATAGAATGCTGCTGGGGTACATTAGGAGTACTTTACAGTGCTGTGTAGGTATTCAGCTGACTCTAGGCCAGCACGAGGACCTGTGAGGCAGTGTTGCATTGTGCAGGCTAGAACTGTTAGAGCATCTGTGTCCTGCAGCCACTCACCTGAGTGAAGGGAGGTGCCTCCATGGAACCTGAAGGTCACAGTGATGGTTTAAGCCAGAAAATATGTATGCATTTGTCAGTAATTTAATTTTCAAATGGTTGCTTTCACAGACTACACCATGTAGGGGAAATCCTTTTTTTTTTCCAGCATGACAGGTACTTGTGGATGGCTCTTGTGTTTGATATGATTAATGGTATTCTTGTCATCCCTCTATGAGTAGTCCATAGGAGTATTTTTCTGCTTTCTAAAGTTCTATTTCATATTGAGTTTATTTGTCCGAAATTAAGCATTGAAATTACATGAAGAAGAAACTGACAATTTCTTTGTCGCGTGATAAAACAGAACATTTTCTCTAATGATTCCTAGCTTTTCTCGAATTAAGGGATGTATGTAAGTAATGGGTCACATTCCAAGGTTGCTGTTGCTTATTGACCCATCTCTGTTTCTTATATGAGCTGTAACAGTTGAAACCATTATTTATGTGCCTTTCTCAGATGCTGCTCCCTCAGGGTGACTCTTCTAAGAGTGACCTGTGATTGTGTCTGAGAATTATGTCATTTTTTGACAAGTTGAACATGTCCAGTGAGTGCAACTCTTCCTGCCCATACAAGTGGCTTCACTGTCCTCTTTCCACACGCTGTGATATTTCCCTTTGCACTCTCTTTGAGGTTATTATTTATGCTTTAATAGTCACTGGTACTCCTGAGCCCTGCAAGAAATGTTTTAACTGTTGTATCTTTAATCTCAATTGCTTTGATACAGATGTCTTTTATAGTGTCAATGATTTAGAGAGGTTTGTAGCTGCCCAGTGTCAACTTAACAGGTTCCTTTTCCTTGTCTCTTTCTCCTTGGATGGGCACATAATGTAAAAGCAACTCACAGGGTAACAATTTTAGTTCTTGGCCTGATATATCAGTATACAAATGAAGTCAAGCAGATGTTTACATTAACATTTAATTGAATTTGTAACAGACTACCACATGTTACATACATTAGTAATAAGCATTAGCCAAAATAAAAAAAAACATTATGCATGTGCCCTAAGTAGCAGCATGACATGAGAAAAAGATCCCTCAGCTGTGGAAACTGTTACTATCAATGGGATGAGAGGTGCAAACCAGTTGTAGCTGTTTGTGCTTTTTTTCTTACTGTTCCAAATGGAAAGTGGATTTGACCTGTTAAAGTTGACTTCAAGGCCTGATTGAGCCCATTGTAGGG
>NW_008668779.1:134859-158180 GCF_000695815.1 Acanthisitta chloris
TAAGCATAATGAGTCTTGGTGTATTTTGGAAAACTCAATACAGAATACCTTTCTACAAACAGGGCTAGATCTGAAGCCTTCTGAATTTAACTGGAAATTTTGTACTGGTATTGCTTATTATGGATGAGGCCTCATTAGGAAAATATTTTCTTTCATTAAAGAGACCCACAGACTACTATGGGTGAGTCAAAGATCACAGAGAATCCCATGCTGCTAACAATAGGGAGAGCTGGTTTTAGTGTCATCTTTCAGTGTACTGGGGATGGTTTCTAGGCCATGATTTCCCTCTTAGCTGTTTTTCTAATATATCCCATCTAAAATTCCTGCCCGTATGAATCAGCAATTCATCTACTGACTATTTTATTTGCCACTATACTCAAAAACTGTCACCACATCTCTGTAGGATGGTGTTAAGCTTTTCTAGTTTCCTCTTTCTGTGTTGGAATGCTGTCAGTATACTCACTGACTATATTTTTTTGGCTTAAATCATCTTTAGGCCTAGCATTTAATAGATCAAGGCAATTGGTATATCTGACATCCCAAGATTTGCTCAAGATCATTTCAAATCCCACATCCCATATTTTCACCTTCTGCTGTGCAGATTATATTGCTCTTTCTTGAGAATGGGACTGTTTTCAAATAAGATTCTGAGTGAGTGTAACCAAATCCTAATGTCAGCCCATGAAATACATTTATAAATGACAACATCAGAACCCTGCGACTTCCTGTCTGTATTTATTAGTGTTTCAGATGCTTAGAGTACTCTCAGATGGTATCTGCCTTGTTATAGAAAGTTACAAAAATGCTTCATATCAATAACTTCAGTGCTCTTATTTTAGCCGATACATTAATTTAACTTTATTATCATGTTCATTTCTGTGAATTGTCAATAGAATCTTTCCTCTCTGTCACTTCTGACGACTGAAAATTAATGGTAGTGATCCAGCTAGTATGAAGGCAAGGAGCAACTGGTAATAAGAAAATTATTAGAATTATTGGGTTGTCCACAACATCCGTGAGACCCATTTACCAGCATTATAGCTGTTTACGAGGGAACTCTCTGTAATGCTTCACCCTTTAGACAGCAAAGTATTAGCTATCTACAGGAAGGCATAAATACCTCTCATGTTGGTAGCAAACCTTAAGAAGAGATTATGTTCAGAAACAAATGGGGGGGGAGAGGTGTTTTATAATGGAGGTAATTCTAGGAACTTTGAATTTCCCTTTTATCTCAGTGAATTGTTAAATCTCATATTTCAATATCACATGCTGAGCACCAAAGCTGTAACTCAAGCATGCTGCAAACTGATGAAAATTCTTCTTCCACCATATTTATTTATGTGTTCTAGTTGCTTGGATTTCTTCCTGTATTTTGTTTGAGTTATGTTTATGTCAGAACAGCTAAATCCACAAGTTTACTAAAGAACTCTTAACTGCAATCAATGTAAATAATTCACTATCATCAAATTTAAAACACATAACTTCTAACATTAGATATGCTCACCAGTATCTTGTGGATAGCTGCCCTGACCCTGGCAGTGTTCAAGACCAGGCTGGATGAAGCCTTGAGCATCCTCATCTAGTGAGGAGTTGTCCCTGCCCATGGGCAGGAGGGGTTTGGAGTAGATGATCTGTAAGGTCCATTCCAACCCTTAAATTCTATTGTTCTATGATTATTGATGTGTGCACGACTCTTCAGTTTCACAACACCTTTATGGTACTGACAAATACTTCATGAATATTTTACAGTCTGTCATATATTTTCATCACTATGAAGAATCCAATAAAATAGAACCTCAAAATCAAACATTTTGTTTCATATCTGATGTCTGGTAATGCTAATTTAAAAATAACCTGTTCTGTTTGTTTTTACCATGCTATTCCCTGTTCCCTAATACCGAGTGTGTGATGTCTATAGGAGAGCCCTTAATTTCAATTAGTAATTTATTTTCACATATATATTATATTTTTCACTTTTTTCCAACACACCCTCTATGAGCTACAAGACAATTGTTTTTCTTAAATAATTGAATATAGCATTTGTTGATTTTGCACAGAGGTAATAAATACAAAACTCCCTGTAAGCAGAGAGGTTTGTGAAATGTATTTATTTCTCCATCATTGTTTCCATCATAAGAATATATTTTAATTCGGTTCTTTGCAACTTATGTAATGATTCCCTATATTTCCTACTCCTTATGTTATCCATATACAATGTTTTTGTGGAGTTCTTGCATAAAACTATATCAGTCAGATCTTTTAGAAGTCTTACTTCATCAAGTCCTATTGAAGTGCAAAGATTTTATTTGCATGTTGCCCAAGTTTAAAAAAAGCACTAGAGATACTGATCTACTTGCAATCCCCTGACATATTGCAAAGAATCAAGATGTAATGAAAATTTACAAAGTGAGTCTTCATTCAACAAAGCATAAGTTTTAGAAGTGAAAGGGAATATATTAATGTTTCCATACAAAATTGAAAAGACACTGAAGATGCAACACAGCTAATCTTGTTTATTCAATTAATAGCAGTCTGAATAACAAGCATATTCCAAGACCTAGAAAATGAGCATTTTATGGACTTTGAATTGGGCATCTGGAGAAATTATGCTGTGTAATGAGATACTTTGGGTAATTTTATGGTTCTTGGTCTTACACCATACAACTATTTGCTTAATAATTGTACATAGATACAATGTAATCACATCACTTATCTTTTTCTAGACATTAAGTAATTCAGCTGCATTTTTGTGACTTCTAATTATACCACTGATACTAAAATCTAGATATGAGAGCTGATGGCTGGAAAGAATACCTCTGTAACAGCAGTAGAAAAAACAGTAGGAAAAATTAAATTACTTACATTTTTCAATCCTGCACTGCTATGGCTAGGCACTGCTTCCCAAGCTTCTGATTTTTAATTAAAAATGATAAATCAGCATCATTGTGTTCCATGATTTGTCTTTTCAAGCAAAAGAAATAATATAGTTGCCAATGGTATTTATAGAATTAATTGAAGGCTGAAAATGACAAGCAGTTTCAGAGAACGAAACAAGTTACTGAGCATCAGAGAGAATGTTAGGAGCCAGGCAAAAGGTTTGATGTTTGTATTGGAAAGAAGAGTTCCTGGGCGTCAAAGGGAACTAAAGTGAAAGGTAATCCCCATATGTAACATCAGTGAATTCAGAAGAGTGAGAAAATAGAACTGCTGAATCAGTAAAAGCAATTTGTTACTGTCCATTTTATTGATTCACTCTGAAGTATTTTCTTTCTGCTGATATTTTGGTTTGAAGTAATTCCTCCTTAAGCTCTATGAGAAAAGGCAGTTTGAGGTTGCAGGAACTCCTTCCTTTTTGTGGTGATGTAGATGCCAAATACACAACAGCTGCTAGCTCTTTCTTGTCATCCTGCCAAAAGTAGATTCCTGGGTAAGGAGGAAAAGGGAACATGAATTCCCATGTTTTCCCTTCTATGCAATGAAAGAAGTCATGAAAGCTGATGCACCTGAAAGAAGAGGTTTTAGCTTCCTTCCCATGTGAACAACAAGCTGAGAGTCTGCATACAGTTTAGGATCTGGCTAAGCAGCTGGGCAAATTTACCTGGGCTAGACTGTTTCAGAGCTCTCCACTGAGAGCTAATGTACTGTCTAAATGTACAGGGTGGATGGCTATGTTGCACTATGTGTTATATTACACAGGTGAGTAATAAAGCAAAACTTCCTTTAGAAATATAATAATAGCATGTTTCTGGGACATATTGCAGAGAGAAAAATAGGTGTGCACCCAGAAAAGAAACAAAGAGGAGTATATTATTGCAATGACTTATTTAAGTTTCTAGTAAATTGATAAAAAAACCCCACCACAAAACAAAGCTAAACCCAAACCAAAAGTAAAAACAAGCACCAGACTACAATGGAGCAAATCATAGGCTCTCTCAAGAAATTGACATGTCAGTCACTGATGTGAAAGGGACAGGTTTGCTTGAAAGACTGAGGCCATGTTCCTATTCCACCTGAGTTCTTCTTGCAAAAAGCAGCTGTGTTCTTCACTCAGGAGATTTTTCTGAATTAGTCTTTTCCCTGAAAAAATGTACAGAAGTCAATCTTGTGAAGAAAATTGCATACTTATTTTTAATATGATTTAGAAGGAAGTTTGTCCTTCATATTGGGCACACAATATTACCTTCAAACACTTTTAGTTTAACTAGTAGATGAAATAAAAGACTGTCTGACCAATTTGAGTTTTTCAAGTCTGAATTTTGGAGTCGCACTTGTCCAGGTCAATTGCTTGGGTTAAAATTACTGTGAAGGACTCATTTTCTGTCCCACATACTCTTTGCTGTTGCTGTCAAGGCAAATTTAAATGCTTTGTTCTTAATATAAAATGCTGATCTTCTCTTTCATTATAGATTCATTAACCCTCCATGTTTATTGATTTAACAATAGAGAGGTAGACTGTTGCTTTCAGTGCTGAGCCAGTGATTTTTGAGAAGTCTTGAAACTTTTACTAAATGATCGTTGAGTGTCTATGTTGTTCACATCTGCATTTGCTGTGCAATTCCATAGCACACCAGGTACATTCCTCAAGCATGCCAGCCAGCCAGCCATACTGTGCATGTGCAACTGCCATTGGCACTGAAGGCTAAACTGGAAACTTGTGGAACTTATTGCCATGAATTGAATCAATGCATTTCAGTAAAAGACTTTAAAATTTCATTCTTTATCATAGGGTTCAATACAAAAGGAAAAACAGGTATGGAGGAAGGTCATATAACACTGCTGTCTGTTATCTGAGGAGAGCAGACAGGCAGAAGGGTCAATGTATCCCTTCTTTTAAATTGGATATGTTTAGGGCTTATCCTATTCATGGCAACACTGAGTAGCAATAACATAATTCCCACAGTGTTATGTGCAATAGAAGTATTTTACAGATTTTTCTTGGCAATGCACTGGTCAGTTCAGTCCATTGCACCAGAGCTGTACCCGAGGTTTGACATGTCGTGACAGTAGAAAATAGCTCTAGTGTTGCTGAAATGCCACACGTTTTAATCAGCAGGGAAAGACCAACAAGAGTTTTCTTGTATTGGTGACATCTGTCTTGGTGAAGTTTAGCTTCAGTAATCGAGAGAAGTTCTGCATTATGAGTGTATTTGCATCTCAGAATTGACTAATGTTCCAACACTGCTTTATTTCACTCAACATGTCTAAAAAGCCTATGGTTTAGTTTCTATTTGTGTTACATATGTGTGGTTCTCAGAATGATGCAGGCTGTTTTCTTGAGTCTGAAACTACAGCTTGTGAACAAGATAGATATTTTAATATCTGTTACTATTAAATGCATAATGAGGCTACCGTATTATTTAATATAAAATTAATTTAATATGTCTTTAAAATTACATAGTAACATTTCATGAGGTACAGCTCAGGAATTTCTTGATTCTAATCCATTTCTGATATCTGGTTGATCTACAATACTTTTTTTATAATAAGTGGAATAATCATATATTTAGAAATTTATTTCTTGCAGTTGGAGGGAAGGATTGTTAGATTTTACCATGCAATAGTCCAAGTATTTAATTTTTTTTTTATTTTAAATTATTGTTATCTAGATGTACTCATTATTTTCTGACTTGACAACTATTAACCTTTGTGCAGATATACAGATGGTCCAAAATAATAATTTTTTGCATAAAAAAATAAGCCTGTTGAGCTGAACAGTAGTTTTGATGGGTTTCTTTCCCATGTGTAAAAACAAAGCCAAAGAAAGCCTGGGATGATGGATTAGGTAACAGTTTCCTTATCTGCAAAGGAAGGATTTTCTAAATCCCTCACAGGGTACTATTTTATGAGATCAGCTGTCCCAAGTCCAGAATTGGACTGTAGGGATCCAGTAACAGTGTTATTGGATTTGGAGCATTCTGTGTGTGCAGATTACTGAGCACAAAGCCCTCTACAGTCAGTATTCTGTTACTGAAAAAAACGTCCTCCTAAATGGCTCCTAAAGCTGGAGCCATTGCTGTGCACAGTAGTGGGTCTGGTTGCACAGGACCTGAGCCTTGCGCCTGTTTTTTTCTGCTTTGGCAGTAGAGGAACATAGTAGTACTTGGAAAACTTGCATTACTGGCTGTGGGAGAAGAACGCAACTCCAGGTGTTCTTTTACTGAAAATAATAATCTCAAGTATCTCTAGCACTGCTGATAGGACATTCTCAATAACATCCCAGGGATACTGAGAAGTAACATTATGGTATTTCAGACAAGGCTGCATGCAGTAAGTGAGGCAACCATGCATGCCCTCTGTGGGACATTGGAGAGATATGGAGAAAGGAATCCTAAAAGCATGACAAGCTTCTTTCACTATTCCCCTTCTGTGGACAGAAGGGTGGACAAGGCTGTGACTAAGCCAGGTAAGCTGCATTGCCTGAAATGTAATGGGTATAGGAGAATCTTGTTATACCACATCAGTTGTGAGATTCATCTTCTCTCTGAGGTCAACTAGCTTCCCAAAACCCTACTCACTTTCAGACTGAGAACTTTCATAGAATCATAGAATTTTAGGGGTTGGAATGGACCGTACAGATCATCTACTCTCAACTCCCCCTGCCATGGGTGGGGACACCTCTCCACTAGACCAGGATGCTCAAGGCCTCATCCAGCCTGGCCTTGAATACTGCCAGGGTTAGGGCAGCCACCATGTCCCTGGGCAACCTGTTCCAGTGTCTAACCACCCTTATAGTAAAAAAACGTTTTTCCTGATATCTAACCTAAACTTCCCCTCCTTCAGTTTGAACCCATTACCCCTTGTCCTATCATTGCAGATCCTAACAAAGAGTCCCTCTCCACTCCAGCTCTCTCTTCCTTTTACTAATCTTCTTTTTACTACTTCCTAGGTCCCAGTGTTAGTGACCTCCTTGCTCTCAATGTGTGCCCTCATATGTGTTTCTGACCCTCACCAGTAGTCTGCCTTTCTACTGCCACAGGGGGTTGTAACAATCTGTCTCTTCCTTTTACTAATCTTCTTTTTACTACTTCCTAGGTCCCAGTGTTAGTGACCTCCTTGCTCTCAATGTGTGCCCTCATATGTGTTTCTGACCCTCACCAGTAGTCTGCCTTTCTACTGCCACAGGGGGTTGTAACAATCTGTCCAGCTCCTTCTCAGCCTCCCTGATGTCTCTTAGTCTCCTGACTGTCTCCTGCACTCCACTACCTGTTTTTGTAAGTCTTCAACCAGGGCACACCTGTTGCAGCTAGGTGGGTTATCCTTTTCCTGCTCCCTGATGCTCCTTATCATCCTCATGGCCATATCAAGTACAATGCATACTTTAAATCTGCAAGCTTCCATTTCTTTCTGCTTTCCATCCTTGTGACCAAAGCAACAATCTGTCCTAGCATTATGATCTTCCCTAAACTGTTAAGGGGTTTACTTCACTGTTTCCACATGGTCTGAATTTGGCTGAACACCATAGTTCATTTCACAGCATCTATTAAGTAGTCTGATAAGTACTTTTCAAGGGTTTGTTTTCCTTCCAAAGAGAAAAGCTGTTCTCATTTGATCATGACACTCAAGCTGGTGAAAATTGCTGGATACACTACTGTTTTTACCAGCTGAAACTGTGACTCAGTACTTGCAGTTTTACATGCTATAGAGAAATACTCTTCATTTATAGCATGACACAGAATGACCATAAAGAATAATTATCAAAATGTAGTATTCTTTTATCCTTCAGCTATGTTACTGATATGAAATGTGTGGAAAATATTATCATTTGAAATCATATTTTACATAGAGAGTTATCTGATTACCACCAAAAGGCTTTGCAGCAGTTTTTAATTTAGCCTTATGTATTTTTAACATGACAGCTGGAGCACAGCATGTGTTTGGCATACTAATAGAGAAGGAGGCTACTAGTCAGTTCTATCTGCTCTTGCAAAGTAGAGGAACAAGAAATAAGCAAAAATGTTTAAATTGTATGCTGCTGGATAAAATCATTAGACACTGCATGGCAAAGAGTGTGCAGAGATTACTTCATTTTTCAGTCTCCCAATTTGTTTTGCAGAGGCTAGGTGGCTTTTTTGTTTGTTTTCAATTAAGCTACTGTAGTGTACACTGAGAGATCTATCATTTATCTATCAAACAGAAAGTTGTGCTTGAAATGCAGCCTCATTGTAAACTCCATCTTCAGTTGGTCCTCACTTTGTAAACACAAAGTCCTCTTGCCTTGAAATGACCTGCATTTGATCATAACATTTTACTGCTTGTTTGTTTCTGCAAAACTGAGTCTTATTCAGCCTGTAGAAGGTAGTGTTTAAAAACAAACATGCACTAAGTGATTAAGAACATGAAAATAAATGTTTCATTTTGTTATTCTTTCATACTGGAAAAAAAAGAAGAGAAACAATGAGAGAGATCACTATTTTTAGAGAAAATAAGATCACAAGCTTTAAAATAGTATGTATTCAGTTCTCCCACTCTCTCATGATACTCTCAGTGGGATTTTTCTGGTAGGCTTCTTTTTTCAAACTGAATTTTAAAATATATGGGGTTTATAGGTGATCTGCTACATGGTATAATTTTTTGCAGCTATTCTGATTAATAGAGAGAATTTAAAATGAGCTCTTACAACTCAATTCCATCAAAGATTATTAAACTTCAAAGAAGTGTTAAAGACAACAGTACAACCAGTCTGAAACTATGAGAAAAATAACTTTGTTTCTCATTGTTCTTCTCTTTATAAAGGAAAAAGGGGTCCTAATGTAAAATGCAAACAAAAAGCTTAAGTTATCTTGGTCAACAAAGGCTTTCAATTTGGGGAATGCAGGGTATAGTTTAATAAATATTAGGTTTCAATTATGGTCTAAATTAAACATTATTTTTCTGCTTAATTCTTATTATATCAAATAAGGAAGAGAATAATTCGCACAAACTAATTTTGTATTCAAAATTGTACATGGTTTTAGTTCTGAGAATCACAAATACTTCCTTGTCTTGTGATTCCTTCACAAATTCACTCGTTTTCTACTATGTTGCAGTTACGCATTCATGAATTGTTTGACCTGTATGTCTACACTTGGGCAACTGAGTTTGTTTATCTCCATGCATGGGACTTGCAGTATATTCCTGGTTTTGGGACTAACAAACTGGTCAGCTTTCCACAAATTCTTCTTTCTTACTAGAAATAATGGACCCAGACTCTATTTGTAAGGTATCTCTGAAATGCATAGATGAAGAAATGTTATATAGCATTAGGTTTGATTACTTGTGGCTTGTAATAGAGTTCCTTTGCAGAACTATGGTAAATCAGGGCAAGCCAGATTAAATAGGTCTGTGGCACAACATCTTCTTTTGTTAAGCAAGCCAACCTCCTGAAATGTGACTACATTAAATGTCACTGCCATTAAATACATATCACAACTATTAAGGGGGATTAAAGAAGAGCAGTAGTTTCGTCTTACTCTGAACAGCTGCTAATGGTCAATGTGACCTGGACTCAAACTTTTATTGAAGAAGGTAAGTAAAGAGAAGATTTTCCCTTTATGGGCTCAAGTTACCTACCTTAAAGTTAATGACCTCTGAATCAACACTTGATGGTTAAGCACATAAGAAATTCAGGCTGAGATGGAATACTTTAAACACCCATTGACATTCTGAAGCCGTTTGCTTTCTGACCTTTCATGACAGAATGAGTTCAACCAGCAAACAAGAGAATGTCAGAATATGCTGCAGAAACTGACTGCAATTATGAGACTAGAAAAGGAAACAAACGCCTTAGGAAATATTTTTGGATTGTGGAATTATGGGCAGGTTCTGGATGCAGTGTTTAATAACAAGGTGACATGCAGGTACCCTTTTAAAAGGTCATGCCTGCCTGATTTGGGGGTGGTTTGGTTTGTAATGATGGTAGAGTCTCTTACTGAAGTGGATTCCATATGTGATGGCAGGCATTGCCTGTGTAATATTACTGGAATACAGAGATCCCCAAAATAATATTTCTGGAAGCTGGATTGCTATTTGGCATACTTGAGGAGATGTTAAATATTCTTCATAAAATAATGGTAATTTCCAATCTGATTTCTTAACTGATTCTATGTCACTTTTTTTTAACTTTATCATCAGCTGGTGCCAGTTGTCTGTTAGTGTAAAACCATTCAAGTTGAATCACCCTGTTTATACTTTGCAATATGTCATTTTAAATAGACATTGCCATATCTTCTGATGGAGTTTCTTCCAGAAACACAATGAGGATTTGATGAAAGTAATTGCACAAATATCTGAATTCTCTCTTTGCCTTCTTTTCTCCATACTGGGCCATATGTAAGTTCTGGAGAAACTCTGTGTTTGGATCAGACATTGTCCTGTTTCAAACAGGGTGATGCAGCAGCTTCGCTTGTCAATTGCTGTTCTTGGGAAATCAGAAACTCAAATTAATGTTCTCTAACTTCAGCGCCCCTTTTATTTGATTTCTGTTCTGAGGGGGGAAAGAGCCTTATAAGAACTGTAAGAAATTTATCAGATGAATGTTGCATTCTTCACAATTTTTCAAGTACTTTTGATCTTGGTTGTGTTTTAGCAATGTAATAGAAAATGATGGGGCTCTGACAGCAATTATGTAGGAATTTTTGTATCAGGCATTGAGAAATGCATCCTCTTTGATTTAACTGATACTTGCACAGTGGAATTGAGCCTGCCTACCATGTGATTAGAAACGAAATTGTTTCTGTACCAAGTCTTGGTATTGTAGGACAACTCCTGACTGCAAACTGCCCTAAAGGACCATTCCAGCATGTGTGCAGTGGCACTGCTAGGGAAGTCCAGTAAAGCAGAATTTTTTACTATATTAACTTAGACATGCAGAAGGGATCTTGCAGGAGCAAGATTCACATAAACAAAATGATCCCTCATCTCCTTAACTTCCATTGAGTATGATGTGCAAAGTGTGCCTCAAGGATGTGAAAGGCAGGCCATGGCACAGCATCTTCAGTTTCCAGACAGAACTGACAACTTCAGCAGTCATTCCACTGTCATGACCTCAAATTTATTCACACAAGCAGCAGACACATGCAGGCTTTTACAGTCTTTTGAATTTTTAAACAATATTGGTTTAATATAATCAGCTAAAACAAATCCACAGAGCTACCCTAGTGATATGAATAATATCTGAAATCCAGAAATAGAATAAGTTCAGAATAGCTGAAATATTTTATGTTTCTGATTGGCTTTGAGTGATGTTATATTTATAGAACTAATCTCTGAAAAAAGTTAGGCTTCTGGATTTTTTCCCTTTTCTTCCCCTTAATAATGTCTGTTTCAGAATAATAAGTCATCTCTGCAGGCAAGGTACTTCTGAAGGATTATTTCACTGATCAAGTGGATGTATGCACTTGACCTTCAGTCCCATGTGACACATACCTGAAGAATAGACTTCATCCTCTAAAAGAGCACTATTTGTTGTGTCTAATGCTTTGAATATTACCTGTGTCCCTGCTTTTCACATCATAAGGAATGCATTTGACACTTATTTTGCAGAATGACAATATAGTCACTATGCCTACTGCAGTTATTGTTTGATTCAGCACAACAACAGTGAGCCTAGTTGTTTTATGGCAAATGGAATGAAGGTAGGATAAGGTGAGGAACAAAGTTCTTGAGGTCAGAGGGAAAATCTCCTCATCAGCTGCTTCATGGTGCCAGAGGAACCACTAGTGCCTCAAAGCAGCTCCCTTCCTTGCCCCACTAACTCTGTGCAGATCAATCTGCCTCTTGGGCAAGAGTTTTGAGTGCAGGTTCAGTTGCAATGGGAAATCATGAAGCACTGTTTGGGTTGGGAGGCAAATGGCAGTGGAGTTTTTCTAACTAGGAAGTTTGCATAGCAGATTTTTATTTACAAGGTCATTTTGTCTGCCTCTGTGTAACTCAAGTGCTGTATCAAACCAGCTCAGGGGAGAGTAGATGTCAGAGTTAAGGCTGAATTTCAGAGCCTGGAACACTCAGGCAGTGTATAATATTTGCTGAGGGACACTGGTGCTTTGATTATACGTCGCAGGAGGTTTATGCATACTGGCAGCCTTGAGGGTTGTGCCACACATCTTCCCCAAATGGGATCTGTGTGCAAAGACTCTGTAAGGGGAAGGATGGCTCCCCAGCTGCCTATGGACATTAGTCGATAGGTTTAAAGCATTCCTCCCCATCCAGAGTGCAGCAGTGCAGAACCACGTATCAAAACCTCTAGCACAGAGGAATCTTTCTCTTTGGAGGGAAGTACAGAAATGTGAAACCAAGTGAGCTGCATGAACAGCTGAATATTCCCTGCTACTGCTTAATATCCAAGTGTGCAGGGATTTTTCCCTGTGTGTTTCTCCTGAGAAGAGTGTCTGATGCAGAACAAGAGTATTTTTTTAAAAATCAAATGCCAAATTGCTGCAGTGAACACCTAACTTGCAGCACTTGTTAATGTCTAGAACAAACACCAAAGAACTTTTAGGAATATTCATGCTCATATTGCTGTCACTTATATGCTGGTATTGTAATCAACAGGCTGGTTACATCCCATTAGCCTCTCTAAGTCTAAACCATTTGCACTGGAGTATGACATATGCCAAATGGTAATAGGATAACAAAAGGTTGTGTGTTTCTAAGTTTGAAAGGATAAAAGGTTTTCTCATGTACTGAATGGCTGCAATGCATCAATTAGAAGCAAAGTGGAAAAAGGTTTTTCTGTCAGTTTTGTCTTTGGAATTAGGTGTTTTGAAGCACAACTGCCTTTGAAGCCAGCTAAAAGGAGCTAAAACTCAAAATGCTGCTG
Source organism: Acanthisitta chloris (assembly GCF_000695815.1). Taxonomy (NCBI): domain Eukaryota; kingdom Metazoa; phylum Chordata; class Aves; order Passeriformes; family Acanthisittidae; genus Acanthisitta; species Acanthisitta chloris. Next base: position 147,656 of record NW_008668779.1, read on the forward strand.
AAGATGTTGGACATACGTCTTTGCACTCAAACTACTGAACCTCATTTGTCTCACTGTGGTCCTTGGCTGCTGGCAGTCTTTTCTCACCTTAGCCCACTAGTTAAACATCCTTGCTCACATGTCAAACAACAGCATACTAATTCAGAGTGGATATAAAAGTCTGTGAAGGATTATAAAAGTGAAGTTTAATCTGGAATTCTAACTTTATAAAAGATTGTTTGCATATCCAGAACTTTGCAGATAATAGAGTTCAGATTTCTACCCTTGGGTGCAGAGGAATCCTATAAGATGATGAGTTTCCTGCTAGTTACTCTAAATCTTCCCAGATTTTATCTAGCATTATTCACTTTCTTTAAAACTGAAAAATATTATATACAATACATGATTTTACAAAAAATATCTAAAATAAAAATAGCAGAGAGGTGGAGCACTGCAGCATTCTTACACCTATTACTGCTATTTTATTAATGCATCTATAAGGAAAAAGATTAAATATTTATAAGGTTTACTCTGACTTGGTGTGCTGGTATTAATCACATTGTCATGTGATAAGGTTGGAGCAGAAAACACATGTATCTATATACATGCTGCTCTCTGAAATTCTAATTTACTCTACCCAATAACTTAGTAAATATAATACATTGCATATGAAAACCTGTAGTAGGAAAATATGGGGATTGTGAAAATAAAAGGGCATCAGTTTCACCGCCAAAGTTGACTGGGATGATGCTGGAATACTTCTATTCTTGTGAAGGTTGTGACTCACATTTACATTTTCTTGTTATCACCTCTGTGTTCTTACAATATAAGTCATTTTACATATGCTAGATAACACTTTTTTCTCTTTGTTATTCCGTAATACCTGTTCTAGGCAACTCTCAAGGTTACATTCCTGTAGTAATTGACCATTTGTATTTAGATGCTGGAGGCCTTTGGCTTCATCCAGTGCCTTGTGTTTTCAAGGTCTCTAGTATCATCTCATGCTTGTACTCTTGGGATCCCTAGTTTGAAGAGTGGAAAGCATGTCACCAGTCTTAGTGAAATACTGGTGGCTCTCGGCAAAGATTCAGTGTCCTATTTGAGCTGATATGATAGACTGATGCTCAGCTGGTATAAAATAGTGCAGCTGTCAGGACTTCACTAACTTGAACCAGCTGAATCTGTGGTCCTCTTTTTAGATATTACTCTCTCCCATCAGATGTGCAATTTGCTTAATTTTTTCTCTAGGAAGTGGTATAAGTTTGCACACTTTTACTCACTGAATTTAGGACACTTGTTAGAATGAGCAACCTCAATTCATTCACAATGAATATCCATATAGAATTGTTATTGATTATCTCCTGTTTCTTCTGAATTCCTCACTGCACACCAAACGAGAGATTCAGTGTTGTACCTTGCCAGTGCCTTCATCATACCTCTATGGTAATCTTTCATTTTCTGGAAATTATTTATTCTGTTTTAGTGGGTGTGTATAGTGAAAACAGTGACGCTTTGCAAAGCATTTCTTTGTTTGGACAAATAGCTGATGTCAGATTCTTTTATGCCACAGAGTACTTAGACAAAACTGCTGGCTTTATTCTGACTGGAAAGGTGTGGTGGATATTACTGATAACCTCTTATCATTCTGACTTTGAAGATGATGGCTTATGTTTTCCTTTCATCAGAGATATTTAATTATATTATAAATTCCGTGTCACAATGTTGACTTTTCTAAATGCTCTAAAATCTGCACATTAATTCTCAAACCAGTCAGTAAATTACTGTAAGGTTTGAATTTATTAGAACAAGAGGCTCCTTAAACACATTCCCTTCAAAACAGTATTTTTTTTAAACATTCTTTCAAATTTATTTATACATCTCTAGGGATCAAAACATCTTGTCATCCTATCTTCCACCCAATTCATTTCTCTTGCTTGATTTCAGTACCAGCTTTCCTAGTATACAGGGCAGTTGTCATGATATGCCCTAGCTGAAGCCAGGAAAGATAGAGCTTCTTGTGTATTGAATTAGAAGATGTTGACCTCGATTAGCTTAACAAGCGTTTGTGCTTGAGAATAAGTTCTGGTGCAGCTGTCCTTATTGCCAGTTGGTGACTGCTAAATCAGAGCTGTCCCCAACTCTGAACAGTGCCTGAGGGCTCCTAGAGTGAAATGCATACAGTGGCAGCCACTGTACCCAATCAAGTAATCCCTTCCCCTGTGCATCTGAACAGTAAGTTATACCCATCATTCATTTGGAAAGCAAGGCTAGTTTTAAAGTGTGTTTTTCATCTCAGGTGCTATGTGGTTTAAAAACTAATCTGCCTCAAACTAATTCTGTTCTATTGGAAAGCAAGGCAAGTTTTAAAGTGTGTTTTTCATCTCAGTTGCTATGTGGTTTAAAAGCTAATCTGCCTCAAACTAATTCTGTTCTGTAAGCAGAGTCTTGAGATTTTCCCCTCAGTTTATAGCCTTCCCCCTTTAGTGTGTTTGTCAGAGATTTGGTATAGTTTATTGCACTGTTACACAGGCCCTGCTCCAGGCTTTGCCCCAAGTCTGCTGGATAACCCTCAGCAAGACACTTGTACTCCAGCAGCTTGATTTTTCTTTCTGTTAATGAGAATGCCAAAGCCAACACTGCTGTAAGATCTCCTAGAGAAAACTGAAGTTTTGTTTAACAGTTCAATGCTACACATCTCCTCAAATCCAGTTTTCCTTCTGCACTCTGATTTTGGTTTTCTATATGCATGACATTGAATCTGAGAGGATTGCAAGAACCTACAAGTAGGTCCTGACAGGCAGCCATCAGTGCTGATCTGAAGTGCTTACGTGACATGAGTCAACGGACTTAAGTAGCCCCCTCCAAAAGAGAGGATCACATACCAAAGGTGTATTTATTATTACTTTGAAAGATTCCTAAATGTTTTATCCAACTGACATCTTCATATCACTTATCTCCAGGAGAATCTACAGATTATATAATGCCTGACTGACAAAACTCAGGGCTGAGGATGTGCTCAAATGTTCTGTTGGCTCATTTCCCTACTCCTCTTCTTAGTCTTGGACTCAAATAAAGGTCAGTACAGAAGGTTAACATTTGTCCCTCTGTCTCTTGTTTATCTATGTGTTCTTGCATTTCATTACAGTAGATATTCCTAGTAACTCTACCTTCTGATGAAATACTTTATGATTATCTGAGAATAGCAAATGTGTTATGCATAATCACATTTGGGAGATCATAATTTGAATTTAAAGGAGTTATTTTTTTCCCATAGCAGATGTATAATTCAATTAACATTAATGCTAAATCTAAATATCACTTTACCTCTGCTGCATCACACAGGTAATTACTTTCTGGTTAACTTAAATTCCTTTGTATTGGCAATGATGAAATTATTTTTAATTCACCTGAAGTACTAAGTCTTGTTCATAGGACTAGTGAATCCTGTCTCTGATTCTCTACATTCTAACACTGGACTGCTTATGAAAATTATGTGATTCCCCCTACTGTAAATGCTCTGTTTAAAAACAGTGTTAACTTGAATGGATTCAAACATTTAGACTTAAGGAATTCTGGCTCAAAATTGGAATCTATGAACATTTTTGCCTGACTCTAAACAGGATGTCTACAACTCTAAATACAAGGAAATTCAAAGCAGTTTTGGGGCATTACTCACACGGGTGCCAAGAACAGGAGTAAGTGTCTCCATGGCCAGGCTGGTGCACATAGCAATCTCCAGACATCAATTAAAGTGAAATATCCTTAGAGACTTTTAACTGGAGCGTGACTATATATGAATTTATGTTCTAGTACTTTGTGTGGAAGGGAAAGAAAAGGGTTCTGTGCATCAGAGAGCTTGGTAGGATACTGTGAAGTGTGTTCCACCATCTCTGACAGAGGGGAAAGAGGTTTTGTACCTTTGTTATTAATGCCCAAACTTTACACGAACTGTCATCTAATTGTGCACTGATTTCAGCAGGTTTTTCCTGGGCCCCTTCTTTGCTGAAACAACTTGTTAATCATATCTAATTCTGCTTCTTATTTCAATCTAGCTCTTCTCAAAAGTTAGTCTTTCAGCTGACAAGCTTTACTGGAATGATGTATTGACAAAAAGTCAGGGCCTCTGCCTGAGTTATTTTTAATTTTTTCCCCAGTATTCTCAGAAGTGCTTTCAGAATTGAGAGCTTCTTTTAAAATACCAATTGATATGTAAAAGCCACAAAATATACACTTCAAGGTACAAACCCAGTTTATTCTCTGATAAATGACCCTCTGGGGAAAATCAATTGCAGTACCAGGAGATAGAGTTTAATCATGTCTTTTGAAAGGTCAAATGAAAATGAAAGGTCATACTCAAATTTATCCCTTCTTGTATGATAAATATTTTGTGTCTAAAACTGTCTTCAACCATACCTCTCTATATTGGTGTATACCAATATATATATATGTATATATATATATATGTATGTATGTATGTATATTTATGTATATATATGCACCACTGCCCCCCAAAAATGCTCTGTTCAATGCTTTCTGTCTGAGCTATCTGATCTTCAGCTACTCAGATTTATGATTAGTGACATATTGAAGGATATATACATGTGTTCCTGTGAGGGCAAAATAGAATGACAGATCTGGCAGGAGTTCCTCTTTTTGCCTTAAAAATCCCTAAAATTATCTTTGAGGAAGAGAAACAGAACAAGGAAGGAAAATAATCTTGGGGCAACTTTTTCACAGCAATTGCAAATAATGTAAAATAAGTCCATTAGCTACATCTAAAAGACCCAGATTCATCTAAAATTGATTCTGAGAATCCTTATTTGCAACAACCCCACACTGTATTGTGCTGTGGAATTAAATTCTTATATCTCTGTCCTTTACCATGTAATAGAGCATAAGGTTGTTCTTAATTGTTGCTCTAGGGATAGGTTTGCAGATTTTTCTCTCAAATTTAATCTGTTCTTGCATGAAAAATGAAACCAAATGCTGAAAAATATGGAACATTCACATTTCTTGATATAAAATTCTCAATATGAGAGACTTGGTCTTAGTTTTTAAGGTCTCCAGCTTCAACTTTATATTGCAGAGAATTTTCTTCAGTACAGGGGTGGCTAGGTGATATTAAATGGTCTATTAAGTAAGAAGTCAAATACTAACCAGAGTAGTCCCTTGTGGCCTGAAATTTATGAGTTCCTTAAAATCTATAGCACTGTGTAGTCTTTGATGAATGTTTACCATGTTCATTGCCCCTGGAAGTTAATCCATTGACAAATTTGTGCAGAATGGAGCGGAAAGTTGTGTAACCGATGGTATTCCAGCTCTTGCAGGCATTCAGTCAAAACCTGCTTGTTTTCTTTCTAGACTGTCAATTTCTTAATTTGAAGTATGTTCTGAGACTTTATATGTGTCATGCTTAAAATTCTGCATACTTTATTGATAGGACCTGTCACCTGTTCACTTGTTTATGTTTTATAGTGGATATCTTGTCTGTTAAGGGTATGTGCTAAATAAATTTATGCAAACTTTGCCCTCAGTGCCACTGAGGGACTGACACTGGATGGAAGTCTAAAGAGTTTGTATTTGTGCATGGTTTTCTTTACACAGTTACTGCTTGTGCTTGGGAATAGCATAGACATCATTTTGAAGACAGTATATGACCCGTAGGCAAGGCATGCCACTTGTGGATGTTGGCTTTACAAGCTCCTTTTTTATTGTCTGCATCCTTGTCATTATTTGTCTACACAGATACTTAGACAGAAATGCATAATTATTCAGATCCTATTTTCTGATGATTTTCTTCCCGTCCTGTGTCATTGTGCACCAAGACAGACTGGAAGACCCCATAGAGGAGCCTGTCAAATTGTATCACCCTAAGAAGAGGCTATGATGCTGTGATATATTTGCAAAGATGAAAGTGATTCTGTTCAGTGAAACCTCTGAGCAGAATGCTAAATCACAGTTCAAATGTTTAAGATTTAGTAGCTTCAGTAGTAACCCCATGAGTCCTCTTCTCAAGCCCTTGAGCTTTCAGAAGAATCTGCAGACCCTGTCTTTCTCCCCTGCCTCCAAAAATGAAAGCAAAGCTAGTGTGGTAGGAAGTAGAGAGTCTGAGGGGAACGGAAAGCTGTTCTTTTATTGATAGATTATTTTATTTAACATAAATATTCTCTGACTAATCAGGAGGTGATTAAGGCATCCCAGGTCACTGAAAAGTTTTGTCATCGTTACCATTTGTAAAATCTAACTGGATATAATTTTACAGAGAAATCTTTTTTTCCTTCACATAAAAAAGAAGCAATAAAGAACTCATCAACTAATCCAGCTAACACTTCATATTTCACTCCTAGACTCTTCTAGTAATCAGTTATCATGCCATGCTTCATCCTCATGTAACCTAACCCCTGGGCAAAGAGAAATAATCTATTTCAGTTTTAAAATCATCCTGAAAGTTAGTGAACTTCATCCAAAGGCTAGTGAAATAATTAAAAAGGCTTCCTTTAGCCTTGATGTGTGTTTTAGATTAGACCCTTTTTTGAGAAATAAAGTATTTAATCTGATGAGTAGACTATCCCTTTTTTTTATTTAGCATGGAATGTAAGATAAAACTGAAATAATTTAATAGCAATTCCTAAAGATCATCAAAGGTCAAGGTTTTTAAAGGTTTTGCTGAGCCACATTTTCCCTAGACAAACGTTAACACTTTTGCAAATATCCATAAGGACACTGTGCAGCGTTGCTTTTTTTGTTCTCCCAGGTAGAACTGTTTACTACCTTTGCTGTCTTGCAACATCAATTGGAAAAACTTAGTGAAAAGCAGGGGTGGATATTAAAAAGTTGGTCAGTCGCCAAGTTGAAGTCATATAGGACTTAGGGGAAATAGTGCATGTTGGACACTTTAGATGTGCATTAACCACACAGGAGGAAACAGCTACAGATGTTGAGAGGTTAATTACTATGAGTGAAATAAAACAGCAAAGGTGTTGTCAAATTAGCCTACCTATGTCTAATGGGCAACCGAAACACTGATATGGATTGTGGAAAATAATTATGTTTAAAATCAGTCATGGTAAATAATATGCTGATTATATTAATTACTACATTCGATCCAATGTTATTAATTAGATAAATTTTAAAATTCAGTTTTATCATGCACTATCACAGTCCTGTGAATAAAAATGTTAGTGCATTAAAACATAAATTCCACTTCAGTACCCTGGCCAAGACTGAAGTATGGCAACATGTATCCTATTTCATGAAAGAGGGACTTGGAAGCCAAGCCAGATCCACATCAAGACATGGCAAAATCAGTGTACTTAATTTCAAAGACTTGATCCTATGGCATAACTGACTCTGCAGACACCTTCCCATTAGGTTCTAAATATGTCTACAGTCGTGCCATGAGCTGCTTCACATTTCTTGAGTATAATTAGATACAAACTCAGCCAGTGTCCTGCTTAAATCCCTATCGAGGTTTTCTGGTGGAGGTTCAGGGTGCATCTGGCAAAGGATCAGAAATGAACTCCAACTGTTCATTCTGTAATTTGCACCTTAAGGAAGATCTGCTCCTTCCATATACTTGTGTAGTGGCCAGAGGATTTGTGCAGGAGATGGAAGATTTTAATTTGTTTTCCTTTTCTGCCAGAAGGATTTAAAGCCATGGCTTCTCAGGACAGAGCTGTATTAAGTACCGTTTGCATGATATTTTGAAGGAAAAATGTATGCTCCTGCTCATAAGACAGGAAAGGCAAGGTTTCCAGGGAGAATCCTCCTGCTCATAGGACAGGAAAGGCAAGGTTTCCAGGGAGAAGGTGTGATTTGTCATAGCACTAAAGGCTTCCTTCTCCCGTCTAACCCTTTGTTCAGTCACTTCTGTCAAGAGCCTTTTTTTATTTGCTAGATTCCAGCAGTTTCCAACTTTTTGATTTCGGATGCTGTTCAGAGTTTAACTCTCTACATAAAAGATACTTGTTCAAAGAGTTTAACTCTCTACATAAAAGATACCTCGTTGCCTAACAGGACTTACTGCACCTTAGTCTAAGCACCTACAACAGACATAAACCTGTGACTAGCTCGGGTGACTTGAATCATTGCTAGATCTGCAATTAGTAGTTCTGCAGCAATTAGTGAAGGAGGAATTTTCTTAACAAAGATGTCAGACTGCTGTGTAATGCAGGACCTGATGATTACAAGGAACTAGGATGACCCCTGTGGATTTCAGCCCCAGCTTCCTCCAGTTGATTTCACAATATATATGCTGAAAATCATACAACAAAGCTCTGTTCTTGCTGTTTCAATCCCTTCTATAAGCCCTAAGAGTGAGTTGACCTTTTCCATTCATGGGTGGCAGGCATCCAGCTGTCCATCTCAGATGCATAGTTTGTTTTATGTGGCAGGGGTAAATGCACACTGAGAGAATCTTAATCTCAGAGGATGAGTCTTTACTAACTGCTGTCTCAACAAAAGCTTAGTAAGGACTAGAGATTTATAACTGGACTGCACTGCTGACTTCATTAGAAAAGATGCACGAACCTCTTACAAGCTGTAATCTATGTGCAGTAAACCCAAGGCACTAGGAATTGCCATGTGGCAGAGCTTCAGAATATCATGATCTTGGAAGTGTCTTTGATTGAAGGATTCAGCGTGCCTTAGACTTTCATGAAAAATAAAGCAGATCAGGAAAGTCCTTTTGAGATTCTGATAGCAAAATGGATGTGCAACAAGAAGCTGTATGTTTCTTTGCCTAAATTGTAATTCCCCTGTTAAATGCTTGGATTTTTACATGCGAGTCCTTATCCTCAGGCCATTCCATTCTTCCTGAGAGGCAACACATGCTAGATCAGTGTTGGGTTCATGGAACTATGGGCTTTTTGAAACATGAATAGTGTTTGCTGTTATCTGCCTGAAGTATACTGTCTGGGCAGATTTTTCTTGTAGCAAGCCATCCTTCACTAAATAAAAAGCATTTTGACATGTCTACACTATTTTATATTTATAGCTGTTTAATCACTTTGTAGAAAATAACTCAGTAACACACCCCTCAAAGTCCTGTTTCCTGTCAGCCAGAGAAATCATCTAATTTTCTGATAATGTGAGATATTCTACCACATATATTTTCCCTTCATCAAGGTTTAATTCTGTTAGACTCCACTTACATGTATCTAATCTGACTAATTGGACAGGATCTCCTAATAGTCAAACTTCTGCAGAACTCAGGGGATAATTTAGGTCCGGAAAAAAGCTGTTACATCTCAATTTGTGATTCATTAAAACACTGGAATTTTTAAATCTTGCTTAATATCCCATTTCTATCTTTGCATCAGATACAACAAAATTAATCAATGAGGATGTTTCTTTCATATATCAGTATATTCTCTGCATTTCTGCTTCTGTGTCCAAGTCCTACATCTTGTACACCCAATTGCACTGTCAAGATTCTGACACACAGATGTCTTGGGCTTTCTATACTGAAGTGGAAAGAAATGAAGAACTGCTGGAAACCTGTGAAAGAAAATATAACACAACCAAAAAACAATGCTAGGTCATCTTGCAGAAGCGTGATCCCACATGTGGATGGAGGCAAGAGAAATTAGCCGTTAAATTTACTATCATACTTTTGCCTGAACCAATAAAACTAGCCTGTGTACTCAATGCAAGGTAGTCAGCACCACAAAACCTGATGAAACATTTGCCTCAAGTGAAGCATTGCAGGATGAGGTCACCATTGTTTGTGGAGGAACGTATGAAAAGGTTGGAAGTCATTTAGCCCAGACTTTCAAAGGTATAGGGGTAGCTACTGTCATGAACTTCACTGGCAACTGTGCTTGTGCCCTTTGTGATTGTCAATCCCATATTGTCAGAAGGACTATTGGGATGCCCAGTTCTATGAGCTACCCTGATCAGCCATAAAGGTACAACTCATATGTTTGTGACAATGTGAAAACAGGAGCTGGCAGAGTTAAAGGACCAGGTAGGACAGATATTTCACTAGAGGAGCAGATAGGAATATAGCATTGCTGTGTTTCACTGCTCAGCATGTAAAGCAGCTGTGAAATTCTTTTGTTTTCTGTGTCCTTGTTGATAGTCGCAAAATTTTGAGAAGTCTATGTTAGTAAAATACTCCTTGTTGGTGGTGTATAGTGTAATTCAGTGTTTCCATTTGTTTCAGCAACTGACATAATAGAATAAATTCTACTGTGATGTCCTCCAGTTGTCCTCTCCAGAAATCTAAGCTATTGTGCTGAGGGGCTCAATACAAAAAGTAATTTTCAAATAGATACATCTCAGGAAACCTTAGACAAAACTTCTTTGTGTGTAGAATAGATGCTTAGCAGACTTGTAACCTCAAAACTTAGTTGTATTTCACAATGAATGAATCAGTTATTTCTATTTTTTATATTGCTGTATGTAAATATAAAAAAGTAATATTTAGCATATTGATCTCTTTCTAGGTAAAATGGAGACATTGCTTCAACCTTCAGTATGCTATGCATGTGTACCGGCCTTTGTATGTGTGTGTTTGCATAAATATATATATATATATACACAT
>NW_008668780.1:0-452 GCF_000695815.1 Acanthisitta chloris
CAGAACCCCCAATACCCCCGGGGTCCCCACTGATCAGACTCACAGGGACTCCCTGAAGTACTGAATTCCCCAGACCGTGCAGGGTCCCCCAGCCCCATCAAACTGTCCCCCACTTTCAGAACCACCTAACCCTCCAGGGACCTCTCGAAGTACTGAGTCCCCCAGATCCTGCAGGGTCCCCCAAACCCATCAAACTGCCCCCGACTTTCAGGACCCACTGATCCCCAAATATCCGACTCCTAGGGACCCCCTTAAGCCCCCCAGACCCCTCCACCTCCCCAACCCCCCTGACCCTCCTAACCCTCCAGGGACCCCTTGAAGCACTGAGTCCCCCAGATCCTGCAGGGTCCCCCAGACCCATCAAACTGTTCCCCACTTTCAGAACCACCTAATCCTCCAGGGATCCGTTGAAGTACTAAGTCCTGCAGATCCTGCAGGGTCCCCCAGACCCA